>NW_025110669.1:219492-228096 GCF_011392965.1 Frieseomelitta varia
CACACACACACATGTGGAAAATACGTCGTGCACGATACGCTAACACATTATCAGTTGCTGAAAAATTAATCTTATAAACTATGGTCATCATGCCCATTGCCTCTCTCCCACCCAAGTAGCACCTGGGCACGTGAATGAGGTCCTGGCAATGAACACGGAAGAGGTTAAATCTGAAAATCCTCAGCTAAGAAATGATTAATATATTCATTTTTTATCTAACGGGCTAATAATCTTCTAATTTGCATTTTTTAATTATATTTTCAATTATTAAAACTCTATATACTACTTTATTAATTTGCTAAATTATTCAAACTCTATTACTGAAAGAAACAAGATTGCAAATGAAGTGGGAATTTATTTACAAAGGAAACAAATTTAATGCAATGTAAGAATTTTATATTAAATATAACTAAATAACAGATTCCTTTATCAAAGCAAATTTTCGAATATGTAAAAACAATAACAAAATTTATTGCTTTGATTCTGAAATCTGCCAATCGCGAAGTTTCTTCTTGCACATAAAAAATACATTTTTTACGAAAAGAATTTTAATATACTAAATTATATTTAAATTCATAATGTTCAAATTAAAAAATTAAATTATTAAAACTATTGACAGAAGAGAGAATAAAAAATTATTTATAATTGAAATTATTCATAATATATATTCTCATTATTGTAATTATAAATTATATCACAACAAAGTCGGAGGACATCCGACTTCTCCACTACATAATACTCAGTGTAAGTAATTTCAAGACATATATTTATTCAAATATTCACATCCTGTTCAATATATCTATATTCATATGAATACATTTAATTTTTACAAATATCAACATTAAATATACTTTGAATTGTTTTAGAAATAACCGTATCAAATATACTTTCTATCATGACTACTCAAATTAATTATTATCATGTTATTCATTTCTATCAGCCAATGATCTACCATCATTACATTAATGTCATGTTATCATCATTAAAAAACACGAAATGCAAGAAGACCTATCCTGAACTAATAAATAAAACACATGAAAAGGAAATGTTACCACTCACAGATATAATAAATATCCGTGGTCACTATGCTCGTAAAAAATTCTACGTAATACAACCAGTCACCCGCGTCGATTCGGATCTTTCATCCTACGACATGTTTGAGTGACCAGAGGTACAAAAATACATGCGACTCACGATTAGATGCAAAGAAGATACATTCTGAGGCCCGGAGGGAGTCATCGTGAAGTTCATTATCAAAAGTAAATCGTCAAATCCCATGCTATGGAAGAAGTGAGGGCTGGAACACATCTGTAATAATACATAGAGAGTGTATTATGAAATAATAATTAACGTAAAATACAAATAAAATACGAATAAAATACGTACGGTATACAAAATCAGCAGCAGTGTGGATATAGACGGTGAAAATATGGCGACGAAAGCACTTAACACATGTAGTTCATAAACATCACGACGCAGAAAAGTACATCTTAATACTACGACTTTCAACAATGGAATGACACTCGCGCAACAGGTCAGCGTCCCGAACTCAGTTGGTAGGAATACCTAGAACGGATGAAAAACAAAGTGTTCTAAGAAATGTTTATGAATGTAAATATCTACGCGCCAAACTTCATTCCTTACTGTATATTCAGTACCTAATAGGAGACTTGTAATACAATATTAGCGACGTACATGAAATATTATATATATTATTTGAAGTATAGAGTTAGTGACAATTTCTTTAAATAATGCTCACTGCGAACTCAACAATGCAAATCTAAAAGATATTAATTATAGATTTACCTGTTAATTCCTGGAGAATGCTTCCTTACACTGCACTTCTTGTCCCAAAACTAACGTTTATATCGAACTAACTGTAGCTCGATCGCGAGAAATATCGATTACGTTCGAGAATTATATTTCCACATTTCGCCGTTTCATTGTCAATTGGCGCTGTAATCTTTTCCTAACCACAAATAATTGTGCGCGCATTTTATATAAAGATACACTAATACAAATTATTATATATCATTTTAAACATGTGATACTGAGTACAATAGTTTTACAAATAAACATAAATTTAAGTTTTATAAATAAACATAAATTTTTTAATCGTGCACTATAATTCATTAATTCTACACGTCTGTATATATGTATATTTTTTGTTTCTTTATCGGTAAAGTACTAAAACATTAAAAATTCGTTGTGATTGTTTCATCTGAAATAATTATATTTCACTGATTGGATTTTGAATGGCATTTATACAATATTTCAATATAGTCAGGTATCGGAAAGCGTGGTGTAAAGTGTTAATCCAGTCGAAATGTATGAATTTTTATCGTACGCACAATTCTATTACTTGTTACAGACTACAAACAGGTTCGTGTAACTAACATGTTCTTATTTAATACTTTCATAGATATTATTATAACGATATTAAATAATTTATTCGTTTTCAATCTCTAAATTTCAAACCTTTTAACAAAGTATCAATTTCTATAATTATTAAAGTTTATCGAATTTGTAATTTTTACTTTATTGACATATTCACTTCAATACAATTTCATATTTTATTATTTCAAGTTTTTTAAATAATAATCTTTATACTTTTAAGTATAAATATATATATAATGCTATAGAATAAAATAATTCATAGATGATTGAATGCATATCCTATAATATCTACGTTTCACACAGAGGGCACCACGCATATCACTTAAAGTTGTGTTTGGTCGATAATTCGAGACGTTTCTGGTTTAAAACGTGGTGAGATAGTAAAGTGCTCATTTCAACGTCAGTTTTGAGTGGTTTATTTGACAAATTGAGAATCAAGTTTCCTTCTAATCTCGGAGAACAATGTCAAACAACGAGGAGAAGTTCGATGGAATGTTGCTGGCCATGGCCCAGCAACACGAAGGTGGTGTGCAAGAGGTGAGTCTTGTTTCTTCGCCGGTTTAGGTTAGGTTTTACTTGGAGCACACAAAGTTATTTTCAAAATTACATATTTATTTACAACATTACGTATTAACGAAATATCGTTTATTTCGCAGCTGCTTGACACAATCTTCAGTTTTCTTGCGAGAAAAACAGATTTTTACACAGGAGGTGGGGAAGGAGCCGCAGAAAAGGTAATTGTCATTTTTATATGACTCTAAGTTTTTATGTTAGTAATTGATATTATTACTTCTTGTGGATTTTACAATTCATATTATCATCTATATATTTGTCTGTAGCTTGTCACCAGTAAATTCAAAAAGCATGAAGCTACAGCTATTGAGAAAGCAGCCAGTGAAAAGGCAGAACGCGCAGAACAAGAAAAACGGCGTAAAGAAAGATTGGAGAAGAAGAAGAGAGAAGAAAAAGCTGAGGAGGAAAAATTCAATTCAGAGTCTAAGATTGTTGAATTGACTGATGAACAGGCTGTTAAGTTGCAGGAAGAAATAGACAATAAAGTATGTGGCTGTCAAATGCCTTTGTTAAAGAGGTTATATTGAACCTTTTTCAGTTATACTTGATTTTGATTGCAGAAGTCTGCTAAAGAATTACCTGCTGTTCCTGGTCCAAGTGGTGATACTGTAGATAATGAAAAAAAGGAGGACAACTCAGAAGAGGAGGAAGAAGATGAAAAGGAGAAAGACAAACTTAGGCCTAATAGTGGAAACGGAGCAGATTTGCCCAATTACAGATGGACCCAGACACTTCAGGACTTGGAGGTAAGTAATATCATGCATGCAATTAAATTTTTGTTTCTTATTTTTAGAAATATCTTCTGACATTAAAATTAAGATAGAACGTTTATTGATATGCAATATAAAGAAAGTTAATTTTTATTGGATAACTTCTGATTTTTAAAAAAAATTATTGCGTTTACTTAAAAAAAAATTGTGAAATATACATTTCATTTTTTGAAATTGAATTTTCTTGAAATATCTAATGATAAAAAAATGCATTCGATAATTTTAGAAAGTATTTTTTTCTGCGTTTCATTCAAAATATTTTTTTTACTCATATTTGCTTTTTGAACGGAAAACAAAGAACAAACAGAGTATTTTACAATATATATTAATATTAGGAGGATAAAAGGGACAGGGATGAAATAAAGTACATTCTGATTTTCTTCATGGTTCGACAGTTTTCTTGTTGAATCGACGATTAATTAATACGCAAATAATATCACAGTTGCGAGTCAGCGATTGACACGATCACTGCTCATTGCTTTTCTACATTCCCTGGAACACGACACCCTGGAACTCGAAATCCAGGTTTGATTCAAGCGTTCTTTTTGTTAGTAATAATTAAATAACGACTCCTAAAAATTAGTACATATTCGCTTATCTTATACTCCCATTTCGTCGATTACTCCAAACTGTCCGTCAATATCAATTAAAGAAATACTTGTGTTTACAATGTTTTCGTTTTACAATCTTGTTGCGTTGTTCAATTAAATTGGAGTTAAAAGTTGATGTTCCATAATTATTTGAATTTAAATTCAATTTAAATTAACAATTCAGTGAAATGATGACTCGTACGTTTTATTTTAACATATCGTCGTCTGACTTTAATTATAAAACAAGTAGAAAGATTCTACAATTGAGCGAATCGGTCGTTTCATTAGGTAATTGAATGACTCAATTTTAGGAGTTAGGATCGCGTTCGTGCTATCTATTAGGATCTTAACTAAAACTACCTTATTACGTGAATGTAATTACTGAATTTTCACGTGCCACACGTGAAACATGGTGCAATACAGCCTTTGAAACATTATCTCTGACCGAGAACGTCTAATGGAGTCGTCCTAACACTCTAAATGATAATATACATGAAAGTACATTATAAATACGAATAATTTCATCGATCGTGATCGAGAAAATCTTAAACATTAAACGCTTCGCAAATATTAATTCATCCCTGATATCATTCTTCTCGTAGTTTGCACTCTTCTGTCTCGTCGTTAGTCCAATTTGATCCACGATTATTCGATTTAACAATTTCCATCGGCCTAGTGGTACTTGTCGCGAATTCTCACTGTAATCAGAAGCAAAAAGCACCGGAGACTGATGGAGACCAGACTTAAAAACACTTGATATAGGCAGCATTGTTAAGAGATTCTGAAGCGGAGCTTTCGAATCAATTAACATCACTGCAGGGGGTACTTACTTTCCATGTAGAGAATCCCGAGAAGCAGACCGATCATGAATAGGAAGCTCATCGTGCAGACGAGCACAGTAAGCTGATTTCTCGCGCAGCAGGACTTCCTGTAAACGGTTGTTGGTCTGCCTAGGCCGTTCACCACAGTGAAATGAGTACTGCTCGCCACCGATGCGGTATCCATTTGTTTCGGCGCTGTCACCGTGGGCGGGTGAATCGCTGCAAGATTGGCTAGGTTTGCAGCTGTCAGGAGTAACGTGCCCGACGCGGCACTCTGTAATTACACACTCATTATTTAATTAATCGGTCATCGAATTTGAAAAATTTCTCAATTGTACTATTCTAATCTCTAACTAACACACTGCCAATTTAACGCTTTTTAGTTCTTCTGCTATTGAGCTTCAAATCGTTTCTTTCATTTACATTTCTCAGCTTCTTCTAAACTCCAAACACATGATCGATCTATGCACACTTACGTGTGTACTGGCAGTGGATCCTTGCGACGAGGTTGATCCTCTGGATGGTGAGTTCGGGTGCAGATGATGAGCCCAGCTACCATTTTCGCTGTCCCTCTCGCTTCGTCCCACCAAGGACGGCCTTGGGATATGCCAGGAAAGCGGGCTGCCCGCTACCGCCGTCGTAGCCACGGTCGCCTCGATCTGAAAGCAACGTAAATCGACGTGAAGCTTCGATTGCATAAGCGATAATGTCGCGCCGATTACGCTTCTGCCTCGCCCGCATGTCCTCCACCTGCAACCGCGTGTTGTTTATCTCTCGCCAACAGAGCATTACTCTATATGTACCCACATGCTATCTGAGTTTCATCTGTTCAACGAGCAGGCTCGTGGTCCGATTGACCAATCAGCAGATTAAATAGCTGTTTAAACCTGCTATACTGTATTCTGAGCGAACGTTCCTCGCCAATGTATCGAGTCTTTATTGGTACAATTCTGGGTTACGCTTGTGCAAAGTGTACGTCGATTAACATTAACCTTTAGAGGACCGGCAAAGCCCCTTTTTGGTACCCTGTTATAAATCTTTGAATTCTGCATGACGTGCACAACATTTTTGAAAAGGACTACCATCTTTATGAAAAGACGTCGGTTCTCTAAAGGTTAATTAACTAACGAAATAATTAGGGATTCTAGAAACATAGACTTTCGCGTTAACCAAGCATTGTATTCATTCGCCAGTTTCCTCGTGCTCGCGTCATAAACAAAGTTTACATACCAGAGAACGTCGTTTTCGAAAGAGTGTTGCAACAGCTTATTGTTCTAGCTCGGTCCCATCTGCGGGTATTCGTATCGCGCGTTTCACCGCGATGGAATACCAGCGGGGATGATCTTCCTCGACCTGACTACATCGTACAATCGTTATACTCTTTGAATTTCGATTCACTGGATCTTACACGGTCTTTATAATCGCTACTACAGATTTTTATCGTATCGTATATTACGTATTTGCCTGGTTTTGTATATTTCTTCCTACAAATTCTTTACAAGTTTCCATAGTTTTTCCATTAATTTTTTTAAAAGATTCAAACCTCCTATTAATGTTTCACTACAGTGAAATAGTTTTCATCTTCAGATCACGGTCTATATTATTGAATTGCACGCCAAATGTAAATTAATTAGTTCTCTAGTCTAATTGTACGTTCTCTTCAATCATTGGCAATCTATCCACTTAATTCATAACGATGTAACGCATGTTGCAACGTTCAAAGCCAGACGAGTATTCAGGAGCGTTGCTATCTGATGCTCGAAGGAAGAATTTTGGAGGACCAAGCTCCCGATATTCCAGTTTTCATCGTTGCACAACGCCGCTACTCTCCAATTCCTCCGAGCAGTTCGTTGTTTCGTACGTTATTCCTCGATTGCATCTTAGTCGTCTTCGTTGTTGTTTTTTGGTTGTGTCGTCGTCGTGCGTTTCCTCGACTCTCGAAGCACGCCCGAAGGTTCACGGCCACGAAACGTTTTCAGGGTCAAGCCAAGCGGAGAGAAATAGCACGAGCGTTTCCGCGACTTTGACACTGGCTAGCCGGAGCTGAGCTCGTGCGTACGGCACATCGATTACGCCAGTTAATTGGCCATTTTCGCACGTAAATCAGCCACGTTTCGCACCAAGCCTGTGGCCTACCTTCGCCGCGCTGGCCACCGCCCAAGGTCCGAACTTTGTTTGCTCGTTTTTTCGTTGCTTTTTCGCTGTGAGACACGGATCGAAGTATCGAGTCTCTAATGGAACGACGATTTATGTGTCCTGTCGGGCGTGGTCGAGTCAGAAAATAACGTGGAAGCAGCCTTGCATCGCATTTTTGCCGTCGATGTTTCGCGATCTTCCGGGACTCGCCCGAACACCGACCGCCAGACGTTTTTAAACTCGAAGATCTTTCTCGATTACGTTCCAATCTTTGAAGGACTTGTCCAATTATATTCGTACTAGATCAATCTACCGACGTGTTTTTAGCAACATTTTACGAATTCTCGCCGATGTAGGACGAAGGAGATGTAAGAAGAAGAAAGTCACGTTACGAATTCAGAGAGATTTCGATACGCAACTTTGTGCTTTCAAAAAACTTCGTCGTAAAGTAATAACTGGGATCGATCGATTGCGTCAAAAAATCGTCATAGCGCGAGGGGTCGAAATATCAACCTAAACAATTAACTCGACGTGTCTGTATAAATTGTGGAAGACACTCGAAGGACCGTCGTTGGCGAAATTACGTGGACTGGGATGAAAAGATACGGGTGAAATTGCGCAAGCTCCTAGACAATGGAGGAGAATGGCGCCGTATTTGTCAGAATCGAAGTTTCATAACTGAGTCTCGATACCCGACGACAGGCGTTCTCGGTGACAGGTATTCGTTGCCGAGCCGGTATATCTCGAAATTTTTCGAGACGGTGCAGGAGAGGCAAAAGAGCCAGCGACACGAGCCGGAGCAGGAGAGAAAACCCGTGCACCCAAGCGGCAACGGAGACCAAGATGGAGAGAGAATGGCCTGGGCGACGCTCAAAGCGAGGCGTCGTTAAGAATTTTTGTGGAATTCAATACACTGGTCAGCCTCGAAGCGCCGCACCTGTGCTCGACCCAGGTAACGCGACACTCTGAAACTCGCCGCTCTTTTTTTCGTTTCCCCTCGTTCGTTGCTTCTCTTCTCAACCCGATCCCGGTCTCGCGGGATTGAACCGATTCCGACTTCTCTTCGTCTTCCTCCTCAAGAATGATTAATGCAACTGCAGGATCACAGAGTAAACTTGGGCAATTCCCGGTATCTCGTATTATGGCTGACCTGCGGTTATTTTCGGAGCTGGTGTCGTATTTTATGATTAAACGTTCAGCGAGTATTTTCGATGAGAGAAAAATCCAAGAGGAATTATCTCATTTCAAAGACAGACCATGTTAGGTCATCGATCTTTGCTTCTTTCATCTTTACGGTATTCTTTGAATGTAAAAAAA
>NW_025110669.1:228106-268297 GCF_011392965.1 Frieseomelitta varia
AAAAAAAAAAAAAAAAAAAAGAGAGAAAACAAATTCTGAAGAGGATTTTGGGAATACCCCGGTAGAACGTTAAGAAGTCGTCTCCTTTTATTGCCTCCTTGTGGACGTTTTGTTTCCTCCGGCTCTTATCCATTATGGAAAAGATTTGTTCGCCAAAAAGCCAGTGACTCGGTTGGAATTTAACACTGGTCTTGGGAGATGTCTTGGACGTTGGTTAACCGGTTGCACGAACGCGAGCCAGTGCAGGTCGAGGATCAACAGCCAGAAGCGCCATGTCAATCGATACCTCGGGATACGTTTTCTCGTTACTGATACCACGAATCGGTAGAAAACTCGGTGTCTAATGAGTGTCTCGCGGATGCGTGCAATCATAAAAAGATATATGTTACAAGGTAGCGATAACAGATTCCGTGGTTTGACCTTGTTCATCTCGTGGCAGATCATTTTCGCGAGCGATTGCTCTCTGAAGAAAAAGATTACAGGCACTTAGCTTTTTACTTCGTTTCTTTATCTTATCTTAAATTCCTGATAATAACTGTGGGATTTATAACTTGAATTTGTGTAAACACGGACAATTAAAAACTAAAAAAAGAGATCGAACGAGCCAGACTCCTAAAATTGTACAAAGTTTACGGTATTTTGAAATCTAGACCGATTATTTTTGCCTCTTGTGTTGAGGAAAGATATCAATATTTTTTTGCGAGGGGTGGACGAGCAAATTTTTATAATCTCGAAACAAAGAGCTCGGCTAACAAAAGGAAGTTCCATAAAAACTTGGGATTCCCAATGCTGCCCGTACGTTCCAAAAGGAGAAAAAGGTCTTGTTTGACAATTTACAAGAACGTACCGCTAGTTCCACGAAAAGCTATGATATTCGCTAGGAATTTTAATAAAACATGCACTCATGAATATGTTGAGTCATTCTGCCTTTCGCTGTGACTGAACGAGCTTGTTTCTTCTATTCGACACCTACAATCTGGCGAACCGGATTTCACGTTGCACTCTCAATGTATTCAAGTCCAAATATTTTCTGCGATATGTGTTGCAATAAATTAAATGTGCTTTTGTTTTTTTAGCTATTCGTCGAAATTTTGTCATTCGACATTCAGCATCTTCCAACAGTCGATATTTCTTGAGAGAATTATCGTTCATAATGACAGAGGAATATCAACAAGTATCTCAATAGTTGGCAAATAAATTAATAGAAAGTTTGTTATTAGCTAAAGAATATTCCTTCTTGTTGTATCTTAATGTTAAGATACAACAACTTTCGATAATTATCGGCAATTTAGCGTTACCTCAAATGTTTCGCTATTAACCAAATCACGACCCGTTTAAAGTAATTCCTGTTGCTCATTAACACATGTTATCCAAGTATGTTACGTGTCACCTGAACTAGTTATTACATTAGATTAAGTTATTTAACATTTATACGTCCACATGTCCTATAGTCAGGAAATCACGAAGACCCATAATTCCTTATATACGGAGCAGCTTCAATGCTTATCGCAGCTCAGAAACTTCGCAATTTCCATCATGAATAACACCACGATCGTTGCTCTAGGATTCGTTTCGTTCAGGGATCCTTTTAATAACTTTGCATGTGTAACAGTGTGCAAAAGATTTGATTCATAAAAATATTATGAATATTATGAAATATCAGGAAGACTTCAGATAGACTACGCCACGACTTGTTTCTTCAAGATATAGTTAGTTGATAATTAACACATTCGTATACGTACGTAATACTGTTTTATAAACCGATCGTTTTACCAATGTTTCTTAAAGTGAACGCAATTAAAGCAGGGAATTTAGCTCGTTATCTAATTAGAGAACACAAGGCAGAGCTTCCATTCGTATCGGTAAAACGACCTAGCCGACAACTCATCATTTGCCACAATAAAGATCAGAACCAGGGAGGCAATAATTTTAATAATGCACAAGTTTCGACACGGTCTCATTTCCATCCTCGACGGCGTCTTCGAGAGCGCGGCCCATTTTCACGCCGATCTCGCGCCGCGTTGCTTCACTGAAAGCATAAATCTAAGGCCCGTTTGCCACGATCGTCTACATATTTTGCAACTCGCGAGCCGGGCTCATTACATCGGCCATTGCATCGAGGCTTCACTCTGTTTGCCGCACGGAGATTCGTCCTGGTTCTTCCGATGAAGTCTCGATGTTAAGATCGAATAAAAAGAAAAAAGAAATTAAAAGAAAAAAAAAAAAAAAAAGAAAGAAGAAACGAAATTTCTGCCATCCGTGTATCGATGCTATAATCGATGTTTGACGTGGTAGTCAGCGCGTCGATGTTGGAGATGATGGGCTCTCGATTGACTTTCGATATTCCGATCGAATCACTTGTAATGATGGAAGATTCTCGTGAGATCTCGTCCTTGAGACTCCGTGCGTCTGCTGGCTCTGGACTAGACGGAACGCGGGCATCTCGTAGATTATGAAAGAGACCGGGCGAGCGTTACGAACGGAGATTCTGCCGCGCGTGAAACCGTTGCGGGCCTCCTGTCGTGCGCGCTGAAGACGAAGATTCATGGCGAATGATATACGGGATGAATCGCGGATAGATTCTTCGTTTAACGAGGCTGTATTGAATTTCACATATCGTCGGTTTGAAGGTAGAAGAGCGATGCATCTGGAAATACTTGAGATACTTGCAGTAATAAACCTTTACGCACCAAGCCATACCGGGCAATATTAGAAATTCCTTAAAATTTTGAAATCATCTAAACGCGCGAGAAGCAAG
The DNA here is from genome assembly GCF_011392965.1 of Frieseomelitta varia. Classification (NCBI taxonomy): domain Eukaryota; kingdom Metazoa; phylum Arthropoda; class Insecta; order Hymenoptera; family Apidae; genus Frieseomelitta; species Frieseomelitta varia. The sequence continues at coordinate 230,865 of NW_025110669.1, forward strand.
TTGCTAAAATAGTTGTATAATTAATAATTTCCTATTTCTCTTTATCAAACGGATTTTCCTTATATGGCTAATAATTGTATCGAACTTTTAGCAATATCCAGCACGAAATGATCCGTGAATTAAAATTGATACGTAGAAGAAGCTGCTCTGGTAATATTCAACGATCCTGTTTAATAACCTTGACGGCCATTTAGATAGATCGCTGTTCGGATAGTAATTGTCTCGTTGGTTATATTCACGATATTCGTTAAAATAACGCTACAGGGATGGCTTTCAAATGATCTTAACGATCCCGGATGCAATTAGCCCCGAACATCGAATAGATATAGCCAGTTTCAAGTCGCTTCCGTGGCGACAAGGTCCCTATGTCCCTCCGTTCCGAGTATTTTCTTTTTTTTTTTACGATTTGTCCTCGAAGGTGTCTCGCAAAAGTGTGAAAAGTGTAACGTGAATCGTTTAGTTTGTCTAAAGCGTCCTTCTCGCCTTCCTCTTTCCGCGAGGTCGGTACAATTGCCAATTAGCAGATACCAAACCGATCGAAAATAGGTCAATCGATCGAGATCACATAAACGTACTCTCATTCTTCCCCTTATTAGACATTCCTTTTGAGATCACTTTAGCATTTTTTCAAAGCAAGATGACAGCAAGACAATGAGACAAGTCCTTTTTTTATAAAAAAAACAAATGTTTAAATTGTATTTGCAACTTAATTTTACGTAAATTGAACATAGTGCGTGGAAATGTAAGAGGAAAATGTAAACGAGCATCAATTTCAAATCAGACTTTTATTGCAATCTTTCCCACAAAAGCCATTCTGCCTTTACGCTATTCATTGCGATGCAAATTTGACATTTCTCGACAAACGGAATTACAAATATTTTGGAAAGTTTCCAATATACGCTCATCGTCGTCATCATCTCTCAGTGATTTTCAATTCTGCATCGACACTGCTTCAAGTGTTTATGATTCATTGATAATTAATTCCTTAATGACTCACGGTTGTACGAAAATTGTTTCTTAAATCATTTATTCCTCTATTTTTCCATTAACAGCTCCTTCGTCCTATTGAAATTTCACAACAGCAAGAAAGCATGTTTGTCGCGTATCCGAACTCTTGGCAAATACACACCGCGCCGTTTCACTGATTCACTGAATAGACTAGCCGGAGAGAAGGAAAGTGATTACGCGGAGAGAATCTTCGAGAGTGTGTAAAATAAAGACACGTTTGGAGAAGAGGAAGAAGAAAGCCGTTTGCTCGCGCGTCTGCCTCACCTATACGAATCACGTTGAGCGTCGTTGAATCTTGTGTGCGTACACGTTCCACGGTTTTCACCCGGCAGAACGAACGTGCTTATCTTTGGGTAAGCGGTAGTGGCTGTTGCATGAGCGGTCGAAGGACTCTTAAAAATCGAAACGGCCACGCCGTTCCACTTCCGCGAGCTGTGTCGCCCGACTCCGGCTCCGGAACCCTGTTTGCGAATCTACCTGTCTCTTTCGTAACGTGCTAACACCATTTCGGAATGTATGCACGTAGCCGAGGATAAGAAATTAACAGAGTCTCTTGCAGTTCGATACCAAATAATCTGTTTGGAGGAAAGAATGCCACGGATCTTTATCAAATTATTGGTTTGTTCAATTTGGCTCGTACGTGTGCAATTGATCGTGTTTGGAAGCGTTTCATACATTTGCGGGCATCGCTAAGTTTGTTACGTTTGTTACATGAGATTTCCTTAACTATATCATGCGAGTACTATTATGATTATGGAACGAATCTGAAAATGTAACATGATATTTAATACGAGTATATATTTCGCCAGGGATGAAAAAGCGTTTGAACGGCCAATTACTTTTTATTACATGTTTAACGTGATTGGTCATACTAATTTCTCAGCCAATGTATATTTTCAGTGAATGTCTTTTATATCTTTTATATCTTGGATTTTAGATTGGTTTCACGTTGCCTTTGCCTTCGCATCACGTTAATCATTTACACTTTCGTTCGTCCACTGTATGGAAATTCGAATCCGTGATTCGTTTAATCGGGTATTAAATAAATTGCAAATGAAGTTCTATTGTTCGTCGATTATTGGTCAAGGTTGTCGGCAACCATGTTAAGTGATTCTTGATTATCCTTGATTATCTTTATCTTTTGATTTCTGCACTTGTTGACATTTTGATGTCTGAATATTTATAACCAAAGATGACCGTATACGGTCATCACAGTAATTAATCGAAGTGACCCGTGTGATTCCGTGCAACTTTAATACCTTATTCGTTTAATTACTCGAAAAGTTCTCAGATCCACTTTCTTGCGAACGATGCGCTTTATCTCTGTTGGCTTACGATTAAATCCGAGCTCCTCGGGTGAACCATGGCACAGTTTGTCTTCGTCGCGATGCGTCAACGTTATGTCACCGAGCGTACGCGCGCAAATTTAATTAGTCCGAGTGATTTGCACGCTCGGTTAATCCTCCCTTGCTTTTCTCTGGCCGAATTCGCCGATCGTTTGTCTTCATTAATCTTTCCTCGAAAACCGGCCGCGACAATCGGAGACTCAGTTCTTGTTATCTTTTTATCTACGAAAAGCCCTAATTTTCCATGTTTCCTCTCCCTCAGGAATTTAATTAAACGTGTTTAATTAAACGTTCGGTCTCTGATCACATCGCCGATTTCTACAGAAGATCGCGATCTTTCTAAACAACAGGCACAAGTTGTAACGAAAACTTTCCATTTCGTTTATCTAAATTTCGCTATACGCGAAAACCATCCTGCTCGTGCGTTTGTAACTTTCGACAGCTTTCTAACTTCCTTGCACAAAAGACTATTACGACCGATTTATTCGTTATCATCATCATTACGACCGATAACTTTTTATCCTTGATCCCGTTCGTTTGTCGCGATCAGTGACCACGAAACCGAGATTCAAACCAATCTTCGAACCTCTCTGGCTCGATCCAACGTTCTTCGCCTTTGAGATTTTTTCTTGCCGAAAAGAAAAAGTCCTCGCAAAAATCCATAAATCAACGCGATGCGCGAGGCTATAAATAAACCAACCGAATCCAACCAAGAGAATCCATTGATTTCATAACGGTCAGTTCTTTTCGCAAATTATTCACGCGTCTTCCAACCGTCTCTCGAGCCTCGTTACGCTGTGATAATAACGATGGTCGATGACGATCGATACTGGCATTATGTTCTCCATCATCGGCGCGAATTGTCACGAGCACGCTCCTCCAGATCTGGAAGAACCTGTTGCCGGTCCTCTTGTCGATCCTCGGGACCTTCTCTAGGTCGTTTGGAAACGATCGTCTCTCTGGCCCCCATTTGCATTTACAACGTAAAGAAATCTAATCTAGCACTGAAAGCTTGCAGACGACGTTCGTCCACCTCGTTATTCCTCTTCGACTTGGTTTTTCCTCTTGTTTTTTTCGTTCTCGATGAGCTGTGTGTGATAACGTCACGCGTCGACGGCTGAAGACGGTCGAAGTAGAAGCGGCTTGTCACGATCAGACGAATCAGCGAAACGATCTTTGCTTGGCCGCGCGAATGACGCGTGGAAAAATGTGGGGATACTGGTTTTTACGACTCTTGTATAATGGTTACTCATCGAAAGTAAGATTCGTTTCTAAATAATAATTAATATTTCGCAATATGATCAAGTACCATTAGAAAATCACTGTGTCGTCGGTGACAGGATTTTCTGCGCAGTCCTGTGAATTTAACTACGAAGATGGGGGTGCTTGTGAATTGGGAATATCAGGATCCGTTAGGTATAATCGCGGTGTCTTGAAGCAGAGAATGAAAGTTTGACACGCGTCGTTTCTATCACGTAACCTAACGAAATCTGTTTCCCTAATGAAGCAGGAGAAGAGGAGTTATATAACAGCGCTGGTTGCCGCCGGTGTTTCAGAATTTCTCTGTCATCCTTATCCATTAATAATCGTTTTCAAGTAGCAGATCAAGATCTGAAATTAATTTTTGTCGTTCGTTTACGCAAAAAAATATACTCGACAGTTTAATCGCTTTTAATGTAAAATTCGTTGTGCCTGTTTTACTCTTGTTATAATTTCTATCTATTGGAAATAATTAACGAGAAAAACATGTGTTTTCTTTTTTTTTCTTTTGACGATCTTGTTTCCCAAAGAAACTCGCTGTCACAACAACGGCACCCGTGAGCGTTGCACGAATCAATGTCGCGATCTCGTGAATTCCTTCCCTCAGGCGACATTTACATGCAACAAGAGAAAGCACTCCATATTGCAAAATCGATTTCTCTGCTTCGACCTTAGACGAAAACGCACCAAACTTTTTCCCTCCTGTCGATCAGCGTCCTTGCGTCAGACCTTGATTCAACAAATCGAAAAATTTTGTTGCTCATCCTCGATATCGTCGAATTTTTCGAATTTTTTTTTTTTTAGTAGACAAATGACTTTGTCGCCGATTAATGACTAGCAAGGAGATTAAACTTCAGAGTCTTCCAGATATCAAGGTAGAAAGTGAAATCCTCGAATCCTCCTAAGCGCGAGTTCCAAGCTGCTAAGGTCAACGACTGAGAATTGTTTTCGCACGTAGATTAATTAGTATTCTAATCTCTCGTGGATACGGGCGCTCAATCATTCAGCTCGATAGCTATGTTCCACTGTTCGAGACGCTGAAAATTCTCGTTTGACAAATGCGAGATACATCGCGGATCGATTAAAAATTCGACACTGCGAGAACGCTTCGGCGATAATTATATTAATCCTGCGTTTATTAATGCGAAGGTTGTTGTCGATATTTGCACGATTTGGTAAACGAAAGTTAAGAACGCCAATTTGTATTTTTAGTCTACACTTCTAATCCATCAAAAATACTTTGTATTGTTGTATGGAAACTTTTCCTACGAAATTTTTCCAACATTATCGGCTTTAGTCAATTTTTCCGAAGCACGCATTTTTCTAAATCGACACGAGTTGTTTCTTGCTTCTTCGTTTTGCGGCCTGCGTCACGAGATTCATTCGTGAATCTCGGGCTGATCTCGAGTAAACAATCGTATCTCGTTGATTTAAACTTAGTCAAAGCGGCCACTTTGTTTCTGACCTTTCACGAGCCGCTTTCTGCCGAGTTTCGCTATCGAATTCGTACAAGGTGAACGCGGTGGGATCGAGATAACTTCCTCTCGATTAAGTTCCTTCCTAATATTAATGTACTCAGCTGGAAGGCCGATCAGTCAAGTTACACAAGACGTCGTTGTATTGCAAAAGATTCTTCTCGCCAATATGTTTTCAACCGGTCGATATTTAACCTGTTAATTAGGAAAGTTGCCTTGCACATAATCTTGAACTTAATAACTCACTTGTTGTGGGGTACAGCGCCTCGTTCGCGATGCATCGTTACGTTTGTATCGTACATTGGAGTTTTATTTATTCGACGTTTGTTTATTGGAACGATAATTTAGCGTCTGATTAATGATAATGAAATCTCGTTAACTGAATCTACTTGCCAGAACGCGAACTTCTGTTATGCGAATGAAAAGTGATAGTTGGTGAAAAGAATTAATGAATTTTAATTACTACTACTACTAGAATTCTACTATCGCGCTTCATTTACATTTGTAAAAATTTAATTTAATCTATCAAATTAAAAAAATTCTTCGAACTGTTAATTTCGTATCTTTTTTTTTTGAAAATTGAAAATTCTTTTTTTTTTTTCTTCAAAATCTTTGCAACAAGTTGATATGAATTCTCATATTTATCGTAGTTCAGGCGGCAAACTTCAGTTTGAAAATTATTGTCGAGAGTTCCCCTACGCCTCGAGAAGCAACCTGAGCTCGTAAACGTTAGGACGGTGAAAGAATTATGAAACACGAATGTGAGAAACGGCCTACAGGTGGCTTGGTTACTCGGCTCCTTGAGAATCAACCCGAAGCTACAGAATTATGGAAATCGTTTTCCAACACGAGCCACACAGTCTACGTAAAACGCCTACACGTCCCACCGTGACATGTGACGGTTCTACTTGTTTCGTTTTCTTTCAAATGTGATCAGTGATCTCTTTTTCGTAAAAGTGTAAGGAACTGACTGGTTCAGTAGATCGTATTTAAAGTTTAGGTATCGCTGTAGGCACGAAAGTGAAATTCGTCTTTATCGGCAATTTTCGTCCCATTTTCTCGATCCACTCGCTACAAAATATATTCGGCAATTCTCATTTTAATTTTCAATTTTTCTGCAACACGGTAATGATTGTCCCAAGACTTTCGAGCAGAGGTGTACAGTCTCTTCGAAAAATGATGAAAGAAGAGGTTAAAATTCACAGACGCACCGAGCTGACCTCGATTCAATCGGCGTTCGATTCTTTATCGCGGGGAAGTTCCAGACGAATTTCTGACAAACGAACGGTCGTAACAGCCACGTTTGATTGCACAATTCGCATACATTGCAATTTGTACGCGATTCGTCACTGTGTCATTCGCACACGTAGGTTTCGCGTGCGGTATTTTCTATCAATATCTGAGAACTATATTGTTCCTCGTTTCCCAACCAACATCTATCTGCTGCGTGTCAATGGCGTCACGATGTGCTCGATTTTGCGTTACATAAACGCAACGTATCGGGGATGAGTGTCAGACTAATCAAGTATTCGCGGTGAACGCGATGTTACGCGGTCGTACACACGCGCACGTTGCCCGTGAACCTAAACTGTTCGACGCCTTTTACCGGGATATATCGATTAATCGGGACAGTTGTTCAGTTTTCTATTATATAGAATGTTTTATAATTTCTTTCCCCGATAGTGGTCGAACCTTTCACTGTACTCTCAACCATTTCTCATTAGCGAATGAATAAATAAATAGAACAGAAGACTAGAGTAGCAGTAATTGTTAATTATCGACGATCAAATCCGGAGAATCTAGTTCCTGTTGGATAACGTCGTGAAATTTTTCTCGCACGCTTCCTCAAAATTTACGCCTGCTTTACGTAACCAGCCTAAAGCCACTAATCACTAGAAACTAGACGAATACGGAGAGATTTACGATTTTAGCTAATTCGTCTGAAAGTTATCGGTAAGCTTTCCTCTATCCTCGACTGACAACGAGCCAACTTGCCCGGTCCAACGGTCGGTCTCCTATTACATTTTCCAGCTGTCTGTCAAACAAACCTCGCCAACGTGACTCGCTTTTGCATCGTGAAAGTCCGAACGAACGGTTCGGTAATCGTGATTAAATCTTGTCGAGCCGCAGAGGAATCGAGACTTCTGAATTGCGGAAGGAGTCGACGAATAGAAAGCAGAGAGATAGTTACAGAGAAGGACCACGGGAAGTTCCGCGGTACACCGGCCTATCATTTGTCTTCTAGATTTCCGCCGGCTAGAGAAGAGCCTAGAGACGGCTCTCGGCTGCAAATAATCTTTAACGTGTAATTCATGATGGACTTACATCAGGTACAAGATCCTCGTGTTCGTCGTTGGAGGCCTCTTCCACGTTGATTCGGATTCCGGACATGTTCCAGGGTGTCTTCTAGTTTCCTTCGTCCCCCTTTTTTTCTTTCTTTCTCTTTCGATAGATCACTTCTATATACCCTATACACTGCCTCTAGACCTCCAGGTCTCCTCCAAGGTAGATTTCCACCTAGGAGCCGCACTCTCCGTTTATCACCACTCCCGTGAACGGCTGGTGATCTCTCTCATACAGTTGCACGTATATTCCACAAGAAACGGACCGCGATTGCACCCTTGGAAAGAAAAAAGAAATTCTCCCTCTCGGTTCTCTGCGCTTCGTGACTGAACGACCAATCAGCCTGCTCGAATTCTAGAGAGCCAAGAGCTCTCTCGACGTCTTTTCTCTCTCTCTCTCTCTCTCTCTCTCTCTCTCTCTCTCTCTCTCTCTCTCTTTCTGTGTTTTCCGATCTGAGAGAGCAGGACGAAAGTATGCTCCTCTTTCTCTTTAGATTTCCCCTTCTTCTTCTTCTTCTTCTTTCTCCCCTTTTCCCTTCAGAGGTACTTCTCTCTTTCTCGGGAGCTGAGTCGAGTCGAGCGCACGAATTCACAGACGAAAGGCTGGGCGATCGCCGGTAGCGTGAACCACGAAGGGATTTTTCACCGGTCACAGAACGTGACTATTCGCGGTGCGTGTGTTTTCTAAGCGGGAGTACCGCACGCCGTGTCGTGATGGTCTCTCTCGCACGCGTGCGACTAGAGCCGCCGCCACATCTGGCCTTTGGACTGGCTGCCAGCAGTCGGCCAGATCGGTTTTATACCTTCGTATCTCCCACCAAGAGGGAGACGACGAGCGAACGCGCTCACGGCACCGTCGAACCTGCATGCGGCCGAGAGCTCTCCGCGGCGCACTCCACGGCCGCGGCCGAGACGATCGCTTCTTTTTTTTCTCTTCCTCCCCGGACTACGCGCGTGTACGCGTCCACCAGAAACACACACATGCGAAGGTGGCAAGTCTAGGCGCAAGGACGAAGTCGGGAATAAGGGAAGGGACCAACCGAGAATTCTGCTTGCGCGCGCCCTGTATCCGGAACCCAGAGTGTCTGATCCGTGCGTTTCTCAGGATAAAAGCACGATAAAGGAACGACTCGGTCATCGCTTATCTCGCACATTTTTCTCACTCTCAGTCTCGGTTTTGTGTTACCCGAGTTAAGGAAATCTGTTTTATCGTGGACGTTTTATTTAACATGTCGAGCGTCGAGTTTTGAACGAACTGTCTCAAAATGCCGCGTGCACCACTAACGGTACACGATGTCGAAATTTCGGAAATCTGTTATATACCTTTTTAGCTTTTCTGAGAGCTCGTAATTTATTTATTGTTACAATAAACGTCGAAGCCAGAAAGTACGTTAGGTAACATAAAAAAAAAAAAAAGAAAAAGAACAACACCATTCGTATTAAAAATATTTTAAGAGATAACGAAGAAGAAGAAGTTGTTGCACGAAGCAGAAACTTTACATGGCGTGCGCAACTGAGGTTCACCGTATACCAAATTTGGTACACGCGGCACTCGAAGTGTTAAACGGCACGTTTCGTACGAGTGCCGGTGAATTATTTTCCACTGGGCCGTCTCGACGGAGAAGGTAATCTTTACGGTCGATTCCCGGTGGACGATACGCTTTCTGCGTCTCTCGTGGAATTCAATACGCGTTGGTTATCGCGATGCTTTTTTTTCCATCTTATCCCGCCGAATTATCTCGAATTTTGACTCGACCAGGTTTTCCCCCGATTTTGTTTTTTACACACACATGTACACACACTTAGTTGGGAGATCCTGCACGACTGGACGAGTATTAATCCGACGGATTTTACGTGGGCTTCGGAATGACATACACGGTGGAGCGGATCCTCTTGCTCGCAAACCTGTTTCCACGTTTTCGTGCAGGTATGCGTAGGTACGCCGAGAGGGTCTCGTTCCTTTTCTGTCCTTTTAATCTCGCTCGCGGATGTTTTATTGATGAACGAGCCAAAGGGTGGCAGCCGAACGCGTCAGGTTTCTTCTCTCGAAAACCCTCGACTTTTCTTATTTACCCTCTGACCGCAGGAAATTCTTGCGAGCGCGCGATCTACCGTCTCGATAAACCGTCGACGAAGGAAATGTTTTTTTTTTTTTTTTCCTCCTTGCAATTCTATTCTAAGAATAGACGCCAGTCCGTGGTTCTCAAGTTAATGTTCGCGTTAATTAAAATCTTGACACTTCCATCCATCTTTTTAAACAAGGCGAACCTCGTGGATTCAATGCTCATTGCTGTTTGAAAAAAATTCGAAAAATATTACCGAGCACGTGCTCGTAAATCCCGTGACTCCGTGCTTCCTCGCTCGTACTACGTTGACAATTCAAAAAAAAAAAAGAAAAAAAAATAATCACCAGAACCATTTATTAAGCTCGATATCAGCCACCGTAGATCTGAGCCGACTTTCCCACGAAAATTCCCAGCGGCAAAATTTTTCTCGAATCACCCTCGAGAATTCTGATAATTGAATCGGTACGTGTCATGTTTATCCGTGTTGGGGAAATTGGAGCTCGTTTATTGCTCGTTTATTGCGATCGTCGTCCGCGTAATTCTCGTTTCATAATCGACGATATAGGTACAGGCACGGTGGTTCGCGTGGGTGGCAGATTCCCAGCCAGGTGATCCCTAACGCGGACTAACGTATCACGATAACGTCCCATTAGAACAGCGAATCACGACTTCGAATCCGGGTCACGAGAAGTGGAAGAAGATTCTTCGCGGATGATCGCGTGCCGCACGGGATCCTGGATTTACGTCTCAATACGACGACCGTGTTGTCCAAACGTTTTCATCAGACTCGCACTTTTCGTGCAATGTCATATCAAAGATTGTCGTAAAACACGATGGAATTTCCAAGAATCGTCTCGTTGTTTTGATTGCCAAAAAAAAAAAAAAAAAAAAAAAATCAAAGGACCGGAAGAAGAACGTAAAATGGCGCGTGGAGGTACAATTGCACGATTACGTTCGTCTTTGGTTACCGACGTGTGTTCTCGAGATCGAACGCGGAGGTTCTCGAATCGGTTTAATGGTTTCTCGGTATCGTCTCGCGGTGTTAGTCACGCGAGCGAGGACGCGGCGCGGGAATTAGATCGTTCGGATCAGCCGGCGATTAAATATTCCGCTCAGGAGCCAGACAGGAGCTCGGCGAGCTCTATTTCTGGCAAGGACTTGGACCGCTTCCGTCCTGGCCTCTTCCTTTTCAGCTGCTCGCCGATCTAACGAGGTCGTGATCTAACGAAACGATCGCCAGAGAGACATCGCCAGAGAGACGAACAACCTGTCCAGCCTCCGGTTTCTTCAAGGCAAGAACGCGTTGCCGTAGTTGAAACGACACGACCGATCTTAAATCGATCACGGACGCGCGCGTTGTGTCGCTTTTATCAAGAGGATGAAAAGGATTCGAGATTTGATTATTCCCCCACGTTTCGTTTAACAACGTGACCTTCCGTCCACGCGACGTAAGAGAGCGCCAGACCTGGCGAATTGCGCGCGAATTTTTCATAACAAAGAGAAAGGCATCGGCGAGGCGAGGTACACATTATTGAGTAATCGCAAGGTTGCGCACACGCCCGCGAATCGCGGGCGCGAAGATAATGGTCAATCGGCAAACGAGTCGCTACTTAATTCCCGGAAAAAACGATACTCCGTGACAGGGGTACTTCGAGCTCTTTCCCGCGGCTTTGTTCGCGCGGAGAAATTGTGGAAATTCTTCTCTCGCGTGTGCACTCGGCTGCGACTTTTTATATAAATCTACGCGTGTGTAGATCAGGGAAGAGATCTCTTTTCACGAAAGTGTATTTCCTGTCTCTGCTATGGTTCTTCCTCGATGAATATTTTAGAACTTGAGAAGGAAATTCGAGGTGTCGCAGAAAATAACAGAGCTTTTCACAAAATTCGAAGATTAGTAGAATCAAATTCGAGTATACTCGAGAATATCTACGTTCGATAAAAATGACAGTCTCTTTGAACGCGCAATCCTGCTCGATTCCCACCGGATTCCTTCGCCTTTCTTCGTCCCGGTGCGCCTCGTAAATCCACACTGTGGCAAGCGAGGTGTAATTCTCGCTTGTCAACATGCACGGGTGAACGCCAGAGGTAATTAAAGTTATTAGCCGCGTTTCGCAATTTTATGATTAATCGTCGATGAAGATCCCGAAGATCGACGCGTTGTTTCGCGCGATCTCCGTTAAAGATACGCAATCGTCGATTTGGCCCCTCGTATCTAAATCAATCGTCTTCGCTGTAATTATTAATTTATGGTACTACGTCCAGGCTATTATTAAAAGTGTATTTGCTGTTGCATTGTAGGACAGAGTAACCGACAAGGATTAATGATGAATTCACTGTCAAAAGATGTTAATTCCAAGACATTTGATATTATCTTCGATTAACATTTGAAAAAGGGACGAGACAAAATAAATGAAATTTCAAGTATCCAGAAATTACTTTTTAACGATAATTAATATCTACTACCGGTGCTGGTATGTCGTGGTTAATTATGGCTTGTATTATTCAACATATTAAGAATATTTGATTTTTGTTGAGTAAAATATTCATATAAAATATAAAATATAATTTAGAGGCGACTCTTTCTCCTAGAAAGAATTATACTACATTTCCTTCTTTGCAAAATTTCCCTTAAAAGCAGGAAGGAAAGAAAATACCAAAAATTATTTGAACCGTTCTCAAATTCCTCTACGATTTTTCCAAGCGACTTGGCACTGAAGGGAGAAAAAAAAAAAAAAATGCGAAAGATAGGTCCGGGCCGGCAGGCGTGTAAGGGGGTTTTAGAACCGAATCGAGTCATCGATGACTCAGAAACGATATTGATCGCATGCAAGCAGATCGTTTCCGTCGTCATCACGGGCGAACAGGCGCCCGATAAAGCGTCCAAGGGTGACGGGCGCGTTGTCGAATGTGTCAGAAGCTAATTTATCTCGTAGTCTCTGTTTTCCCTACCTGTGCTCGCAATTTTGCCGATCGTTCTAGTCCTCTCGCTTTGGCAAAGCAAGGCCGAGCATTCTGCTCGACAGCTTCCTGATCCACGATTTCGAAGAACGTGCGTGAAGAATTCAGGCTGGGTATGATCGTGTATCGATCGTTTCCGATCGCGAGCAAGGCCAAAAGGGATTGGCGTTGCCTCTTCGCGTCCAATATTCCCCATCCTTGTTCCTTATTGTCTCTCTTTCTTTATCTCCGGACCAGTTCTTTCAGAAATTGATTGCACGTGTTTTATAGCCGCACGCGAACCCCAAGACTCGTGACGTCATTTCTCAGAGTGTATGTCAATAGCTTATTCGTTTCGACGACAAACAAACTCGATCTTCGAATGTTGGCCCTCGAATCGATTAAAATGGATATGATGCAAGGAGTGGATTAGGTACTTATAGTCAGACACATGAGCGCGCGAAGGGAATCCTGAGAATGTCGTGATGTTTTTACAACGATTGAGCAACCGAGAATTGTGGAAGAACCTTCGGACCACCGTTACGAACGAAATCCGTTAACTACAGGTTGATCTTGTAAAAGTTTGAGCCTTTGTGAAACGAAGATATCGAAAGAATATATTCTCAATAATAAATTTTATGTTTGTTGCTTGTCTTTCTTATTATGCCATTATACGGTAACTGCACGATCATTTTCTTCGTTTTAGTTAATCCTATATTATTTCTACGGTAGTCGTGTGGCTATACGCTTGGAATTATGAAGTCGAATATCGTTCTCATCAGGAGCTAAATATAGAATTGTAGACAAGCCTTATCCCATGAACAATCTTTCCTGTCTCCTGAAAATATTTATACGAATTATCCGTTTGTCGTCTCGCGTGCAGATGAATTACGAGTAATCTCGAGAACGAAAAGACTAGATTTCATGAAATTCTAACTACGAATGTATCGAGGAATTTGAATAAGTATTATTAAAATGAACGTATCAGTTACAATAACAGGATGTTTAACGTGCATTAACTGACGACAGTGTCCTCGGAATATTTTCCACGCCAGCGTTCTACAGTGTCCAACGAAGACGAGCTATCTCGGTAGTCTCGCGCTGTATTTGCAACAGTTTGTTGTTCGTCGTGTGCAAATCTTTTTAGTCAATTCCCTTGATATGCCGCGATCGGCTCGAAAACGTTCGTCTTTTCATCTTGTAGATAGAAAGCGAGGATCGCCGAGAATATTCGTGAAATCATCGTTTTCCAATGCAGCGATTAATGAAACCTCGTTTTATGAAACATTAAATCGAGCAGGAATGACACCCGTGGCGACTGTAGCTCGTGAACGAACCACGAAACTTTATACGCATATGGATTTTACGCGTCGAACGCGTTGTTTCTCCATCGAGTTTTACAATCGTCGCCCGAACTCGTTCCAAGAAATTACCGATACGATTCCTCTCGAGATTGTCTTCGAGCGACGCGCGTTATACACGTGTCACGGGATCGCTGTTTGAGCATTCACGTAACGATGAAGCCATTATATTGGCGAACTTTCCCTATCGTCGCTCGAAGACAGCCGAAAGACGTGACGAAACGAAACGAAACTGGGTGGGTCGCCGGGTGGGTGGGTGCAAGGTGTGAAACCTCGACGAGATTTCCAAGTTGTGCGTCGATCGATACATTCCTATGGGCAGGCACGCGAACGAGAAGGAAGTGGATCGGCTTTGAGGAGACAACTGGTCCAGGAGGGTACGGTAACTCGCTCGGGAGTATCGAGGGCAACCGCGCACGCGGTCGAAACAGTTGTTCGCGACGCGGATATCCGCATGCCTCTCGATCTAGACGAATATTCAGATTGTCGAACAGGAACGGTTGTCGTGCCTCCGTCAGTTACAAGGCGTTACGTAGTACACTTGTAATGATATTTCAGTTATCGTTTCAACTCTAAAGCCTCGTTCAAAGTAGGCGAAATATAAACTAGAGAATTGGTGAAATGATACTTGGAACACCTCGGACAGTGTGAGTTCTTAATAGTCCTCGGTCGGTTGTTTCAAACAGTTTGAAATCACTTTATTAATGTGAAGTTGTTTTATTTAATTGACATACTCTTTCGAATGAAATCACGATTCTTTTAACTTTTCTTGAAATTTAACCTTGGCAACAAGATAGTACGAGTTGAGAAGATGAACGAATCGTTTTTTGTTCTAAAAAGTTCGTTTGATGCGATACGAAGATTGAAGATAGCACAGAGAAGCTTGAGGTTGTAATAGTAATCAAATTATTGTGCGAGACGGACGTAGAGGTTCGCGAATGGGTGGGAGAAGCGGATCCTGTCGAACAATAAGAACCCGGACACGATCGCTTGCCTCTCGTGCATTACGTTATTACACCAGTGCCGATACTACTTGACCCACTGTATCCGCGCCCATGAACTATTCCTATATATTTTGCATACCAGTTATCGCCAGGAGTTTATCCTCGAATTTTTTCGTTCGTTGAACCGCGAATTGCTGAGGGCTCGAATAAATTGTCGTACAGAACGATTCAAATTATCATCTAAATTAATAAACTCGAGTTGCGAATAAATATCCCGCGATAAGATTAAAATCATTGAGTCGGTCGTAAATATTATAATCTTTCTTCCTCTTTTTTTTCTCTTCTTCTTCTGTTATTTACATGATTCAAGACTCAGTTTCATTGCCGTTCGCTTTTAAATATTAATGTACAGTCGATTTTGAAGCATTCAGGATTTAACAAATGAACGTTTCGTGCTTAGGTTACGAATTTTCTCTGCTTAAGATTATCATAAAGGAACGTAACAGATGCTCAGGATTGAATTATTTTCCAAAAGCTACGAAATCATTTTGCGAACAACGAGCCGTCTTTCGCGAACCTGCGTACGTCAGAGCACGCTGAAATGTTTGATTAATTGGGGATACACTGACAAATTTATGGCGAGAGGCAGGGAGAGAGAGAGAGAGAGAGAGAGCTTGTGCATTGGCGCATGAAAGTGCTTCGTGCCGATTTCATTTACAAATTCACGGCAGAGTGTGAGCGATCGGTAATTATTCTGATAGCGTGCATTGTCGTTAAGTGGCTACTTTGCACGGAACGTATCCCCCTGGGGCGCGATCACGCGATCAGTGCCGCCGGATAATCAAATTGCCGTTCGATCATAAAGAAACGATCGCGTTTTTACGCGACCCACGCTTTTTATCGCTCCTCGCTTCGGCGTGTAATTTCCCCGTCGTTTCAGCCGGCTGTCTCGTTCGACGCATAAATCAAACGTGTCGTACGGAGGACCACGAAAGTTTTTGAATACCACACGAGCAATTCTTATGGGCATGAAAATTTTTGAAATTTACTTTAAGTTAAGCTTACTATATTGTCTCGTTATTTAGGGAAATGTAATTACTCTGTAAATGATTTCTAGAGTCGTGCAAATTAATTTTCGTAATGTACGGTTATTTAGAAACGTTATTTTTTGTTTCTCAACCACGTGCAAATGTCATCGCAATTAGTTGGCAAACGTAAAATCCATAAAAATTCCCGAGTCTTCACTCGGTTTTATACAACCTATAAAAATATCCGCGTGAATCACGGTGCATCAATTTTCATTCCTCTTTTTTTCTTTAATTGATCCACGAGAAGTCACGCGAACAACCGCGTGAAACAGTTTACAAACAGTGTGGACGCGTGCAGCGGAAAATCCCGTGGAAAATAATAACTCGGGAGGGGATCTTACTGAGAAATCACGCTTTCAGTTGACTCTTGGTCATTGAAATACAATTCCTTTGCGCGTGAATTCAGTGTGAATTAACGAGTTTTAAAAAAAGATTAAGTTGTTTATTTTCTCCTCCGCGAGAGATAATTCATCGTGATTGTATCTTCACGTGATCCTTTCTGTATTCTGTTTTTACATCGGCGTAATTTGGCCAGTAATAGAATCAAACTCAAGGCGATAGCAATCTCCAAGGCGTCGAATCGTGCCAGTTTCGTAACACACAGTTAAATACAGTCACATTTTGTGAAACGTGCCGTATAGTCCAGCTGTGTTTCATCGATCGATGCTGAACCGATCTTATGCCAGCAATTACATAACGGACATTGCTAGTCGAGTGTCGGACCTAAGGCCAGGGACGGAGAAAACACTTCGCGTCCTCTTTCTTCAACGCCACGGTTACCGTCGACTAAAAATATAAGATTGGTACTAAGGAGATTTAAGAATGTAAAACGTACTTGGCAAGAAATGCGCGAAAATGCGTCGACTACGTAAAATTTCTCAAAGAAACGTTTTAATTTCATTTTTGGTTTCATTCGAATTAAGAAGTTTGGTGATCCTGGTAATTTTACTTTTAAGATTGTGCGTTTAGAGTGGTCGAGGAAACTTTGCATCTTCAGTTTCATTGAAATTAAAAAATTTAGTGATTTTCACAATCCTGGTAATTTTACTTTTAAAATTGTGCGTTTGGAGTGAAATCGAAGGAACGCTATTGTCTCTTAAAGAAACTTTGCACTTTTTCATTCAAATGAGAAGAAATTTGGTAGTCTTGCTTCCAATAATTTTGGTAATTTTACTTATAAGACTGTGTGCTCCAAGTGAAAAATAATATTGCCTGTAAACCACGTAAACGACTTGATCACTATGAGAGTTCGTCAACTTCCTCCTGGATTTCCCTAAAATTAATACCAGTCGAGTTGCATCACCCGTTGCAAAATGCATCTCCACGCGGTGATGCGACTCTTTTGGTCAGCATCGTGAAACAAAATGCGTAATGAGCGATCAGGTTGTGCAAGCGTGGCATCCCCGACGTGTCGGGAAACACGTGGACGATCCGTAATCTTAGGCAAGTGGAAAAGAAAGTGGCCGTCGGAAGAGGAGGCATCCTCGCAACGCCTGTGTACACGTGAGTCAACGACGTCGCTAACTTTTCACGTATTTCGTGGAAACGACTTGCACAATCGTTCGGTCCCTCGTAGACACGGCTGGCTCTGATTATTCTCGTCGTTCCTTCGATGTCGATATTCCGTTGCATGGCTGCAGTATGCTGTGTCCTATTGATGGTGTCGCGCGATCGACAGAGATACGGCCAAAGAACATTTGATGGTAACGAGACGTCGGTGAGAACTGGAGCATGGAACGTATTTGGAAATTGAGCAAGGATCGAACTGTTGAAGCGTGTTTGGTCGATACGTATCATGGTCGCACAGCATTGGAAATCGTAGAAACTTTGTTCGAAGCACGGCAAAGGTGAAAACAGTTGAAGTTTTCATCAAAATATAAAATTTCTGCATTCGGGTCATTTATTTCAACGAAAGGTAAATTAAATAACCAGCCAATTGTAGATAGCTATGTATGGAAATGGTCAACTGAAAGGTATTGCGCATGTTTCGCAAAAGGATACACCCATGTGTAATCATTGTAACATCGATTATACAACTGGTTAGGAACAAGTGGGCAACGCTGTTACGTCTAATCAGCCAGAGATCTTGATTAGAACCGGTGGTCCAATAGATACGACATTAGTCCTGCACGCTCGTAGGAAAAATCAGTCGGTTTGCGCGCGAGACTTTGCTAATTTTCTCCATTGTTCCGATTCAGCTTTCACCGTTACGCCACCGGTGCCACGGATGTTTTGCATTTGTCATGCAACACGCTTCTTCTCGTAATCTGTTCACACTTTTACACAAACGAGAGTGACTAATCCACACGTGTTTTTGGAATCGCACTTTGCTCATGAGCTGTAGAATTCTTGAATTTTACGCGTTCCTCCGTTCCTCATCTTCTCGCAGGTATCTGTTGTACAAATATTATTAGTATTGCATCGACAGCGCGATATTTTATTTTTGTTTCGAAGTTTTCAAGTTTGCTGTCGTTCAATGATTTATTATTTCACAAAGGACTTGAACAAAGGCAAACTTATTAATTTCCTCGAGCGGTGACTGTCCCAGAACGCAAAAAAAAAAAGAAACTTTGCAGTAAGAAACGAAAAACGAAGGTGGAGACTTATTCGAGAGAACAACACGCTGCGGGAATGGGCGTGTACCAGGGTAAATTCATCGATTGCAACGTTCATCTTTCACAACGAGGTCTTTATAAATCCGTGTTCATTGTCGATGCTAACTCATATCCTTCCTTTCTCTGTTCAATCGTCGCGTATCCCCTTGGAGGTATTGGTTTCCACGGGCGACCGGACAATTACGAACAGGTAGGCAAATCAGTGCAAAATCGCCAGAATAATTACAGCCGGTGTATCGGATCGATGCTGAACGAAACGACGTCCTGTGTTACGTCCCATGCATCGCAATTTCATCGACGCTGCCGTATAAATTACGACCCCACCTTGGTTGTAACTCATAGCCGACCTTCGGTAGCAAATTATAATTACACTCGGCCGTGCCGTGGTTCTCGGCCAACAATCTCCTCCGTTCTCCAAACCCGCGTTCAATTAAGCGTTCCATCTTGGAAGGCTCTGAAAGAGATCTGATTGTTCTTCGTTACGTATTTCTTTTGGGTTCACGTCTCCAACTTGTAATGTTTTGCCAGTAGATTTGAGGAATGAGCTTTAGTGACCACGGATACTGTAAATCTATAAATAAAATGCTCTGTCTCATATTCTCTTAAATTTATCAAAAGTCTACGAGCATTCGCGTGGTTTGTCAATTAATGTGAATCGAGGAAAATTTCATCTCAGTAGATATAATAGTGTATTTTGTGATCGGATTTAGCAATGATTTGACGATTCTTAATTCACCTTGAGAGCCTCGAGATGTTACGCGATCGATAGAAAAAAAATTGGGTAGGCTGTGATTTGATGTTACGTCGATCGAGATCACGGAACCGAATATGGAACCAGGAAGTTGTTCTTTTCCCTGTTACACAACGGGTACCGAGTGATCGGCGGGAGAAGATTGATCTCTCGATGTCTTTGTTGCTTTTTCCTATATTGCTTCGTTCAACGAAATTCGAATTTTCTGAATTTCTTTTCGGCGATTCAAGAACATGGAAAATCAAGCGCCGTCGTATTAACTGTTCTCAGGTTCTAAAAGTATCGCTTCGTCACGGTTTGAAGTTTGTTCGAAAGTGCCAGCCAGCGGAGTACACTTGGTTTTCAATGAGAATTACGTCATCTCTGACATCTCGTGACGAGATGTCAGACGGTCTTTGTATTTATCAGTCGAAGCAGATCTGCCCCGAAATTTCCTGCTTCGAAATTTCCTACATATTTTTACCGTTACCTCGAATCTCATCCTGTGAAAACCGGCCAGCTATGAAAGGACTACGCGTGTAGCACCGTAACTCAAACGTTTGCATCTCTTTTCGGCTCGACGTTCTGACATAATCGGGCAGGAATGTTGTTTCCCTGGCGCCGATTCTAAGCGCACCTAGTCATCTCTGCGAATTATGCAAATTGTGGCCTCTCTCGCGTGCATGAACCAACAGATTTCAGGGATCTCACGAACCTCGCGTTGAAAAGGGAACCGACTACGACGTTACTTTATCTATAGACGCCACTCTACAGCTACAGGTATACGTACTATATACTCTTCTTACATAGCTTGCCTGTAATCTGCGCGAGTGGACAAAATACGCTTTGTCAATGCTGACGGAAGCTTATTGTATCTAGTTCTCCCACTGTCGTTATTATTTCACGGTGTTTCAGCGAGAAATTGCCCAAGTACGGTATCGTTTTTTCTTCCGCGTTCTGTCATCACGTGACAGGGAAGTCGGGACGCACGCGGTTCGCACGAGCATTTCGCACGCGATCTTTTTGTTCGATCGAATCAGTTGCCGATCTGCTTTGAACCAACAAAGACGTGCTCCTGCGTGTCTTACGACTTGTTCGGTTATAATAAAATTTGACTATATCTCGTACACGTTGGAAAGGCCAGCAGCGAAATATTTGAGTAATCAGACCGCGGATATTTCTGGAAATTCATATCTTTTGGAAATATTATAAAGAGGAAACAGAGGCTCGACTTTCCGAGGAACTCGATAATTGACAAGCGAGGGCTCACGTGTTACGCGAACAGGAAGGATCAAAGTGCGGTGGGCGTTACGTTGGCGGAGATCTTCATCGATATTAATAAAGCATTGGCAATGTCGGCCAATGAAATTCCATTGAACGACCGGCGGTGGCGGTCGGCGTGAGCGCAAAAATCGACCGTCCGTCCTTCCGAGCATCGATCACCGACGACGCCGTCGGTTTAGCGCGCGTGTCGCGCGATAAAAACGCGCCGTCTCACGTGAGTCATTCCTCGCGACACTTCGGAGTGCGCGGCTGCACGTACATACGTGGGACGAAACGCCGATGCGCCATGTACGTGCACGTCACGGCGAGGCTTCCCTTTGCGGCGGCACGACTGCCGCTTCTTAACGAGCCGAATTGAAAAAGGGAAGAAAAACGACGCGACACGGCTGGAAATAAATCGCTGACCAGCGGTTTAGCGAACGGCGATCGATGGCGCGAGGGCCTTTAATTAACCCTTTTCTCTGCGAGCGTGCTCTCCCCGCTGCGCGGGAATAA
This sequence comes from Frieseomelitta varia, assembly GCF_011392965.1. NCBI lineage: Eukaryota > Metazoa > Arthropoda > Insecta > Hymenoptera > Apidae > Frieseomelitta > Frieseomelitta varia. The sequence continues at coordinate 251,816 of NW_025110669.1, forward strand.
ATCGCCAGCGTTTAACGTCTAATCCCTGGAAAAGTTAATGAACTGCTTCGTCAGTGAGAGACAATGAAACCAAGCGCCAAATGAAATATCGTGGAATAACGCAGAAAAACTGAAAAACTGCTGTCGACATAGGAAAAAGCGTATGGGATTCTGATCGGTTTTGAGATCGTGGTTCGAAGGTTTCAAGTGTAACTTAGATAGTTGAAGGATAGTTTGGAATGTTAAACCTTTCGTTGCTTGAGAGCGAAGTTTTTAATTACATATTTTTTGAAGATATGATAAATTGTTGGTAATGGAGTATTCTCAATGCTTTTCAGCCACCTGTTACAATGTTGAGAAAAAGTTGCAACGTGAAACATTTTTCGTTGCTTGGAATTCAAGTTGGATACGAATGAAAATAATGGGAGTACATATTAGGATTTAATCACATATTTCCTGAGAATATGATAAATTGTTGGTAATGGAGTATTCTCAAAGCTTTTCAGCTCCTGTTGCAACGTAGAATATTTTCTTTGTTTGAAATTTAAGTCGAATATAAATGAAAATAATGAACGTATATATATATATATATATATATATATATATATATATATATATATACATATGTTAGGATTAGATCTCGATAACGCCCGTATCAATTAAAAACTGGTATTTCTAGTACCAACAACTTGGATAGTAATATAATATATGCAAGTTTCACAATGATGCGATTCAGATATCACGACAAAGGAAATTCATCTTCCATTGGCGATCGAAATGCAGTCGAGGAATTTGTTGAAACGAGGCAAGTCTTGGGAAAGAGAGAAGAATCGTGCCGGTAGCGATTCTCTTTTCTCTCGTCGTCTGACGAGGAACATTTCGGCGAGAGAAAGAAAGGTATAATGTAACGAAGCCGTGTGTGTCGTTCTGCAAATTCCACGCACGTCTCATCGCCAGCGTAACAAGGCGTTGCTCGCGACATCCAAATGCTTCTGCGATTGTTCTCGGACGGTAGCACGTATGTCTCCAACTTCTGGAACGCGCGGTCGTGTTCTCCTCGTGTTAAAGTGTCTTCGTTTTCCATTCCTATTGTCGATTTCTCGGAAAAAGATGCCTTAATCCTTAAATACACGTCTGCATTTCGCAGATCGGGCAGATCAACTGGAACGAACATTGATCATTCATTCGAGACATATATGTAGTTTGCAACGTTGGTGAAGAGTTAGGGATAGAATAGAATTCGGAGTTTCAGAAATTGAAAGTACATGTAAAATATTCGCTGTGGCATCTAAAATAATCAGCAAAATTTGATACAAAGATGTAATCTTTCAGAATACATGTAATTAAAAATTGTTTTGTGAAGACCAAGAGAACACCGAGAAATGCTTGTATTCCTCGTGCAGAAACTTGAAAAGACCAACGAACGGTACTTTAAAGACGGCGCTGAAAGCTCGTTATTCAACTGCGGTGGTTGCATTATTCAGATTATCGCAGCGGGTCAACAAACCCGCTTCTGCTCTCGACGACTCGGGATTGCTCTTTCCGCGTGACGCGATACAAAAAATTCCTTCGCGACGCTATTCGGCGTCGAGAAAAAGAAAATCAGTCCGGAGTGGAACGCGTGACACGAGCGTAATCGGTGCGTTGACTCGAACAAAGTCAAACGAATCGCTCTTGAAAGAGTGCCGGCTCTTTTTCAAGACTTGCTCGCGGGTTCTTTGACCTTTGTGGTGGTGGTGCTGGTCGCGTCCTGTTCCTCGTTCTCCGGTCGTATGTACGACTCGCCGAAAACACAACTCGTACTCCACGAGAACCCTTCTATTCACCAAGGCGAGTTGAAAAAGCGTTTTAAACGATGCACAGTGTATGTCCTTTTTTTTTTGCTTCGTTTCTTTCGACCATTCTTCTGCTCTGTTAAGCCTGTGCTTTGGCGACGGGCTGCTTTCATGAAATTGTTTGTCCCCGATTGAGATGGTCGTTGATTTCGGTTCGGTTCGAAGTATGAAAAGAAGATAGATCGTATGATATAGTGGCGCCAGATTAACTGGCTGGTTATTATTTCTGTCGATTCTTGGAACTTTTTTTATGAAATAAGAAAGATGTAAAACATTCTCTCGATCGATGAAACGAAGATAAGAACAGTTTCCGAAATGTTTAAAATTTAACCTGTGGAAAGCAGTTCGTCTTAGCCGATTCTTAATATACCACGGCGTCCGTTATCCTTCTCCATCCTGCTACAGTGTAATAAATCGCTCGTTTCGACACCGAAGGCGCGGTCAGTTCCGGCAGAATTGTGTGAGAAAGTCGGTGTCCGTGCGCGAGCGCGCGCGAAAGAGAGAAAGAGAGACTTCTCCTATCTGCTGGTGGCGTTCTAAACGAGGCCGACGTTTCCTCTCCATTGGTCGATCGTGCTCGAGCCGATTCCCGGCGGCGACCTTCGTGCTCGTGGCGGAAACCGCGAAATCCATGGCCTTGCCGACACCGAAAAGAATGGTCTTTTACCCTTTCATCGCAGGCCGCCTTCCGGAGATACGCATCAACGCGCCGTCCCGACGACGGCGACGTAATCCCGTGTCACGCGCGAAAAATATATTTGTACGGTCGCGGAGATTTGCTCGATTTCCGGAATAAGGACAATTCTCCAGTTTCCGTGTGTGTTGGTGCCCATTCGCGAGCCTTCACGCGCTAGTTCCCCCTGTCCGCGTGCACGCGAGGACCTTTATTAAAGGCTGGTTTTATGGAGTCGGCAAAGTGGCTCGGGATCGCCAAGGTTGGTGATCAACGTCGTCGCGTTGCTTTTCTTACGGCGTTGAATCGTCAAACGAAGGAGCCCTTCGTAAATTTGCTACCGGAGGTAATTGCTGGCTATTCGAATGGCTTCATTCTTTGGCCGGTCGGTTTGAAGAAGACGTTTTTGCAGAGACCCTTTTGGTTTCATTTTCCTCTCCCCATTGGTATTCAACTAATTATCTATAATCTTTTCGTCGGACAGTAATAATACAGTCAAGAATTTCGATGCCGTGTCATTAAATTTATCAACTGTAGAAACGATATAAGAAGATTAACAACCAGAAAAGTACCATTTTCTGTCATTTATGATTTTTTTCTTCGAACAGTGGGAGTTTAGTCAAGAATTTCGATACTGGTTGCGAGTCATTACAGCGATTGTAAATTTATCAACTCTAGAAACGATATAAAAAGATTAACAACCAGAAAAGTATCATTTTCTGTCATTTATGATTTTTTTCTTCGAACAGTGAGAATTTCGTCAGGAATTTCGATACTGATTAAAATATTATCGTAGCAATTGTAAATCTATTATGTATAGAAACGATATTTGTGCTCAATAATGAAAAGATCAGTAACCATTTTCTGTCTTTCAGGAAAAGATTTTTATCAATAAAAAAATAATTATAAAGAAACCCGAAAAATCTATTAACAGCTCAGACAAAGTAAATTCAAATCACTCGCGGTGGAATTTCCATCCAATGTCTCAGACACTCAGTTCCATCATCTCTACAAGCTATTAAGATAATCAACCGTTAGAAATTTTTCCACTACGTCATCATACCACTCGTGATATAACGAACAACACCTATTATTTAACCCGCGGCAATCTCCAGTTTCTTTTCTCGTCAAAGCAATTTCTACAGTCCATTCATTTACAAGGTTTGGGCTGCCCGGTTTTCCCGCTCGTTTCACCTGTGATTCTGAGTCCACCTCCGAGAGACCGAAGCTGCAGTTTCTCGAGCATTCTTCTTTGTGTTTTGCTTTTGCTTCCTCTGAAGCGAAAGACTACCATCCTTTGACTATCAGAAAAATGTCTAATTGCGACGTGGATGCGTGTGACTGTGTTTACATCCGCAATGGAATCGCGTCTCTCTTTCTCTCTCTTTCTCTCTTTCTCTCGCTCAGAACTGATTCTTGGTCCTCTGGACTTCGCGTAGAAGGATAGCTATAACGAATTTATATGCACGGCGCGTTTATATACGGACGTACGAGGAAACCTGTCCAGGCGAACGATAAGCCACGCATGCGTTGCCCGTACCTTTCTTTTTCTCTTCCTCTTCGTTCCTTTCCGCCCGACTCGCTTCTCTTTCGTTTTCTTCTTGGTTGTCCACTCATCCTCCCGCGAGCGACTCCTTCATCCGGCCGGATATTCAGCAAGGTCACGCACCGCAAGGGACTCGCCCCTTGGAACGAGAAGCTGAATTATCGCGCGCGAGATCTCTTTGACGATTAATTATCAATTGCACGATGACAATCGGTCCCCTGCGTGATTTTCGCACGGTGGACATTTTATGGGAGCGCGAAAGTTTATTTAAAATTTGCAATTACATTCGTTGTTTGCTCTCTTTGTCGAACTACCACTGAATCGCTGAATTTTCAAAGAAAAATCATCAGGATCATCTCGACTGGAATTGTAATAAAATTGTCTATACGAACGATCTTTAAGAAAGAAAAAAAGAAATACAACAATGAACAACGGCTCAGTTAACATCGACAATAGTCGAAACCCATTAACGTGGCGGAAAAATGAATTCTGAAAAATGGCAAGGTCGGCGTAATAAACCGCCGAGCTGGTTGCGGCTTGGAGGATTCGATCTCCAGCCGTTCTCTTTTCTGCAGCTCGCCTGATGTATCACGTCCGATTACATAAGCAGATCGCGCGAGCCATCGAGCGTTTGAAATATTTCGCGCGTTCGACGAAAGGGGCGAAGATGAAGTGGCGTTGTTTCGCCCGGCTCGAGGAGTTAATCGAGCCAATTCACCTCCGGATCCAAGTCGTTCTTTTCGTCGTCCCTCGTCGACGAATTATATTTTCATTTATTCCGCGATGCGTCACGCTGCACGAGACGACAGCCACCGGCACAGCACGACGCAAGTACCAACAACGTGCTGGTGCACGCACGCTCGTTCTTGCCGATTTATTATCTCGCCAGTCGGCACGAGAGTGCCGGTTACTCACCGCCACGACCCGGAACTCCGTGTTACAATTATGTACGTCGTGGTATTGTCTATGAAGACGCGAGGAACTTGTCGCTTGTTTCGTTCATCGTCGTCGTCATCATCATCATCATAATCGAGAGAGAGAGAAAGAGAGATGAGGAGGTCGACGAGAATCTACTCCCGCGCACAGATCACGTGTGTCGTAGCGTGAGGACGGAACCAGGCAATATATCAAAGGCGGTTGATGACGAACGGTCGGGTACACCGACTGTTGGTAGCCGTAACTTTTCGTTCACGCACTGTGAAGACATTTTAATTGGCTGTGATAATGAGACGCGTGTCAGAAAATACGTATTTATTTTTTTTTCTTATAATATGAATTTAATATTGCGCGTGTATGCTGACAATGAGCAGAGGTCAGCCGTGCTTGAAGTTAAGTAGAATAAGTCAGGCTCGAACCATAGTTAATTTTTCCTGATCGTATCGAGTCGTACGTAAATCAAATGGTTGAAAGATAATTTGTCATTCACTCGTGTATTTATTTGAACAAATATCAGAATGGTGTAAATTGGATTTCACAAACTTTTATATCTTGCGTAGATAAGCTATAATAAAATATATGAGTTTATCTCTTATAAGGACGCGGATATGTATCGCCTTAGTTACTTTTCTTTTGGAGAATTTTTCTCTTCTTAACTTGAGCAGTGAAGCAATCTGCATGATCTGCAATTAACGCGAATCGAGTAAATCGATCGAACGATCAACGCGGAGATGGATCAGAGACAGATTGCGTGAAGCGCTTTAACTGGAATTCTACTCACGTCGTACTCCATCATCCATACAAAGATATTATGATGTCAATCAGTCTACCTTCAGGCTCGGAACGGGCTATTTGAGAACTCTGTTCACGATCCGCGTGGATTATTAACAGCGTAAAATACATCCGCGTGAAACTCGCCGTTGAATTTGACGATAATTGAATTAAAGCCGATATCATTTCCATTTACGGGAAATTTTATTGCAATCTTTTTGAATTGTTTTCAGCTCATTTTATTCTTAAAAATATCTTTTAAAATTTTGCTCCAACTTTGTGCTAAATTTCCTCATTATACTTGATTCATAAGGTAACCAAGTCGTATTTATAGTATATAATAAAAAAAGAAATCTCTGTCTAGCACTCATTTCTTCAATTCGTAATAACTTTCTTCAAATCGGTTATGCAAAACTAATTTGCAGGTGCAATCCGGGGTTTTTTTTTTTTTTATCCAAGAACAAGATTTGTAGATGTTATGTTCTCTTTTTTTTTCTTTTTTATTCTGGTTATGCAAACAATTTGTGTAATCTCGAATTTACGCAAATCAACCCGATGCATTAGGGAAACGTGGGTTATGGCGCAGTTTCGATGTTATTAGCGAGTGAAATTCTTTGATAGTCGAGAGATTTACGAACCACCCGGACTAGGAACTGGAGTAACGAGGCAAGGTTGCGAAGAGATGTTAGATAACTGTCGCGAGTTGCCGCGTGTCTCGCTTAGGAATATTTATCATTTCGCCGGCAAGGAACAGCGCGGAGAAAGGTTAATTTGTTTCATAATATCTCGAACGATCAATTTCGCCGATTCCGGTTAATGCGTCGACTGCCCTCGATAGTCTCAATTTAACCTGATATGTTCAACCAGTTGAAATGTTAGTTGTAATTCCTTCCTCCGCTAGTCCGAGCTCGAGAAATCTCGTACGAGAACAAAATTTTACCAATTAATTAACTTTCTGATAGATTGATTCTATAAATAAATTCAGCATATATCGCATGCATCTGTACGTACATTCTCAGTACGAGTATATTTATATTTTTTCTCTACGTAATTCACCTCTAGTTATACATAAATTTTAAAGTGGTCGCTTGAAATGAGCAGTCATTGGACATCCTAAACCGCGGCCGAAAGAATCGGCGACCTTTTCTTCGCATTTCGTGGCCGTGAGAGAAACTATGGTCCGTGTACGGCACATATCCACGCCACGAAACGCAAGTGAATATGTAATCGCACGAACAGGTGCAACACGTGTCATTCAATATTATCATATCTGTCCCTGCGTTCCGGCTCTCGTGTTTCGATCCTCGCCGAAAACCAGTTGCAGCCGAGACTCTTGCCTCCAATTAGCTTCTGTTCTCTCTCCGATCAGCCGATTTAAATATCCTTCGCGTTAAAACCACGAGTTAAGGATCGATGACAATTGCGACGGTAATTGCAAATAAACACTTTCGTATATAACCAGGACGAGAAAAAAACAGTCGTTCGTAACTTGTTCTTTTTTTGTGTGTGTGTGTGTGTGTGTGAAAGAGGAGATTAAACAAACGTTCGTTCAGTGATGACCTCAGAGATTCGATCGACGACTGATACTCCATTTCATTCGCGCGGGATTACGGTCCGCATGTGACGTTTGTTGTATTTGTTGTATTTTTTTGGCATTGGAGATTGGCGGAAAAGAAATCGATAAGAATTCGATTACGCGAGGAAGAGCTTGTTAGCCTGTTACGTACTACCGGTGACTCTTTTGTGGCGAAGAGGCGGTGAAAGCGCGGCGATACTAGCCTCAGATTCCTGCACGGTGGATCCCTGTTTGCTGAGACATTAATAGCGGTTAGCGTGACTCTGCGATATCTCCCGAAGATTCGCCTGTTTTTCGCGACGATTCTCGATTACCGTTGCAATTACGAAACGAAGTGGAACGAATTGTTTTTGCGCAGATATCTTTTCTCAAGAATCAGTCGCCAGCTCGTTTAAAAGGCACTTTAAATTTAGAATCGTGGACGGAGAATTGAACAACACTTTGAGTGCCAGAACAGCGTAACACAGAGTAGAAAAATGTTAACATATGTACGCCGATACGATTATTTATTCTTGCCAACTATTTCAAAGATTAACCTTACATTTTGTAATTCCCACGAGTCGAGAGTTGTGGAACTTTAGAATCAAAGCCCCTTCGATCCACGTCGTGGAAGGATCTCGAAGGACGCAGGGCCGCACGATGACGATTTAAAAACTGTCGGTCGTTGCACTGTGCGACTTGTTGACTCGTACACCCTCCAACGAGAATAAAACGAATTCCAATACTACAGGGAACACGTTGATAGGCGTTCCATTCGGAACGTCGTGTATTCTCTTTGTTTGGTTTGGCGAACGTACGTATCGCGCGTGAACGAGGACCATTACAATTTGAAGCCTTTAATCGATACTTAATTGCAATCGGTGATCGCCGGCTGTACTCTTTGTACACTCGCCTCCGGCGGAACGTGTTTTCTGCTCCCTTCGATCAGACATCACCGGCTTATTGTGCCCGTATGTACATAAATTGGAAAGCGTTGTACCAGCGGGATTTTTTTCTTGTCTTCGTTGACGTTCGCATGCGATATGGATATTAGGGACTGGCCGGCGTATTAATATTTGGCGATAAAAGCATGATTTATCGAGTGGCAAACGCGGTCTCGAACAAATAATGGTATTGACGTGCGGAGGAAATTGCCTTGAGTGCCGTGGTTTGAAAGTGGGTTCATCGAGTTCAAGTTTAAGAGCCTGTTAAGAGCCGGGGATCAACGTCACGCGTCTGTTTAATTTTTAACCTGAAAGAGATAATTCGACTTTTTTTTTTTTTTTTCTTCACGACGTACGAAATTCCGTCTTTTTCGATTTTACGGCTAGAACTTTTTAGAGAGATCGCGGACTCTTAAAGATGTGTAGGAAAAAATACGTACAAGCCCAAAAATTTGTGGAAAGCAAAACGATAGCAATAACTGGGCGATTTGAATTTCCATTGCACAAATATCTCTAACGAGACAATTGACTGTGTTAACGCAACAGTGTCTAATTTTCGTCGCGGGTTCGCTCCAGTTTCGCTGCCCGCCTTGAAGTTGCGATACTCGTGTTTGCAAATATTCGTACCGTTCCACTTTCGCGCACGAAAACCGCTCGTTAGTCTCACGGTTGAGTCTCGAAATTAGGCGGATCGTACAACTTATGTGTATCTACAAGCTACGATCGAACCGACGGGGCGTTTCCTCCGGAGACCGGGTTTAGAAATCGCTTGGATATTTAAAAAAAAAAACGCTAAAAGCACCGCGTGTAAACAGTCCTTGTTTCCACGTGATATCCATTATCGCGTTTTAGCATTCCTTTCGGCAGTCTAGCCTCACGTAACTGGTTTCTGCCTGGTTCATATCTGACGCTGCGGATCTAGGCGGTTAGATTTAATTTTGATAAAATAGTAATGATAAAATTGGAGAAAGAAAGATTATTGAAATCGAAGGTGATCGCTTGGAATACCCGAGAGAAATGCTGATCGATCGGTGTTGATACAAGAAATGCACGTTTCGTCAGAAATAAAAATCAAAAGATCAATATGTTTCCTAGTAGACGTGTGATCCTGATGGCTATTTTTAAACGCTGCATTCATTCCTAAAGAGGGACCCGTTAATTTTTAAACGAGCGCAGGATTTTCACGCTTTTAGTTCTGAATGAATAGCGGATAAACCTGATCTGACGACCATAAACCCGGCTAATTAACCAGGCCGGACTAAACAATTTTTTGTTCCCCAAATTTAAATCATCGATCCCTCGACATCTATCTTTCGCTTTGTAAAAAACGATCTGGCCGAGATTGTTCTGTCACGTTGCTATCTTGATGTTGTATCAAATGGTCGAACGTGAATACGTTTCCATTTCGGCTTAACAGCTAAATCATCCTCACGTGATCGAACGTGATTCAAAAATATCCGAAATGTCGGAACGAAAGAACGATTGTTAGAATATTTAAATTTAAATTTCAATTTACATAGATACAATCTTTAATTGCGCGCGCACGGGCGCAAAATTCTTCAAGGATAATAATTTGTAGTCCGCGGCAAAAATTATTTGCAATTGAATTTGCAAAAATAACAAGCGCGATAACGAGCGGCGCGTTGGTCACGTTCGACGTTAATGAAACAGCTGCCATTGGCGTTTCTCGATTGACCAACGTACGGTTGTCGAAAAAAAGCGTGGCTCCTCGAGAAACAGAGGTCGAGAGTTTCTCGATTGCACAACGGCATAAATAACATATGTGGCTACAATAAGGCGTGCAGAATTCATAGACGTTCCTTTAACTCGACCTCGATCGCTCGCGTTTTTCTCTTCCTCCTCGTCTTTGATTTTTGTTTTTTTTTTTCCTTTTTTTTTTTTTTCTTTATTTTCCGCCGCCTTTCGCTCGTGCATTCGCCGGCGATTCGGAATTTTGGTGATACACGCGTGAACGTCCGTGAAGAAAATGAGCAGCGAGCCAAGCCCGCGGGTTAATCGCCGTCTTTCAAACTTGACTAAACGAGCGGATCTTGGAATATCAATTACCCAATGCACAATAATCGCTGACGCAACCGTGGATCGCACGGTGACGCAAAGGTAGTAATTATGGAGCGTCTAATGGTGGCGCGTTAGTGGATCGTTTTCTCGACCTGATTTGTAGATACTGAAAGCGAGATGTTGGGCCATACGGCTCATTTAGTGGTATACACTGCGAATATTTATGCATATAGGAATATTTAGAAAGTGTTTTATATTATTCGCGATATTTAGAAAGTGAAATAAATTCTGCTCGACTGTTTGCCTCGTTAACACGAGTCAACTCGATTCCACTACGCTGTCGAATCAATCGCGATCTCCGCTGAGTGGAGAGTTCACGTAGAAACGTGTAAAATCAATTGTGACACGCTACACCACAATCTTCAGTCTTCTGTGAAAGAAAAGAACGAATGAAAGCAGCGCAAAGCCTATACTACATGATATAATAAGAATATTATGTAGTGTAGACATCGCATTGCTTATATTCGTTCTTTTAAATGAAAGCAGTGCGAAGTCTGTACTACATAATATTATTATATATATATATATATATATATAATAAACCGAGATGTGTTATCATCGAGCATTTATTTCGAACCTAACCCAAACCTAACGTGATGCAAAGTAACTGATCGAACGTCTCAGTTTCATCAGTTTACAATTTTCTTCCGAAATTATTTGTAATTGACCTGGAAAATTTACCGGAAAATGGATTGTTAAACCTTGAAGAGTTGCGGGAGTTTCGAGAGATGGAGGAAGGGTGGCCATTATTCCCGCGAGGCTCTCTTCCGTTAAACAGTAACCACGCTCGTACCTTCTGAGACTCACGAAACCGGATGAAGTTAGGTGTCAAGTCGGAGTTATAACCGTCGTTAATACGTGCAACTTATTGCAATCATTCCGTCAATCGTTTATCGTATTGAGTTCACACCACCGATGCGAAATCGGCGAGCAAATTTTTTCGATGTAAGCATAGTAGTAACTTGTAACTCTGAAAATGAGAAAGTGATAGAAAACGGAGGAAATCAAATAAAGCAGAATCGATGATGTTTTTCCAAAAAAAAAAAAAAAAAAAAAAAACATCAACATGTCTGTTGAAACACAGAGGAAAAATTATACTTACGATAACTGATTATGATTGTCAGAAGATCGCGACAAATTGAACAGTCCAGAATCAATCAAGTTCTGCAGAAACCATCTGCTCGTTCGTGTACTCGTGGGGTAACCAAGATCATGGTCATGAACCAACCAACTAGCAAGGGATCTGGAAGTTTCACCGAACGAGAATGACGATCGTGGAGAGCTTTTCAAGTTGGGGGATGGGTTCTTAAAAAAGAAATGAAAAAAAAGAACACGCAACGTGCGTGTTCGAGGCTACGATTAGCTCTTTGTCACGGAACGATGATGCTTCGCGGCGGTCACAGTCATAATTGAAGGCCACCGTTTGGTCGAAAGCGGACGTGCCGTACCACCGTTGCGGTGGTAACGAGGCGGTCTCACCAGGATCCGTCTTTTCGTATCCTCGAAGGTCAACGACGCATCGATCGAGCACTATCATTCCTGGATGGTGGACGATTCCTCGAAACGATTTCGATTTTCGATCTGAGCTCCAACGGGGAACGCTCGGCTGCTTCCATAAAACATTGTCCAACTGGTCGCGGCTCATACGTAGCGGTTGTAACACCGGGGAATTTCGCGTCTACATTTCGCGTGGAAGAGGGAGTTATGCTAGGTCGGGGAGCTTCCACCGGTGGTACCATCGCTACTTCTGTCGGTTGTTTCGCGCCGTCCCTTTCACTTTTCGTCGTTGTGCTCGTGTGGCTTTTTCGTGGGCCGAGCGGTTCGCCTTCGGCCTCAAACCTGTCCGAAACTGGTACCGATCGAGCGTGTACCGGCTCGTAAACGCGCGCCATTCGCGCGCCGTCGTGGTACAGGATTCGCATCCACTGGTTTGCCGGCAATCGATCGACGAGCCTCCAAAACGACACGCAGCTCGCGTAGCTGGTAGGGAGAATCGGCAATCAACTATCGACGACTGGGAACGATGTTTCGATATCTTTTTTATATTTGTAATTTTTATACATACTGTTCTACCGGACAATTGATTATGAGACAGCTCTTTTCGTTAACAACAAATGGCACAAATATATGATTTTTCTATGATCGTCAAAGATTTTTTGACGATTGAACGAAGCACGTTTCACCAAATTAATATTCCAGTATTTAAGCAAGGATTATTAACGTACGCAATGATAATTCAAGCAAAGGTTAATTAGAAAGAAATTGCCAAGATTCTTGTCCAGAGCTAACCATCTTTCCTCGCAACAAAATACAATGATAAATCTTCACTGTTTGACAGTGAAGGAGAGCACGAGTTTAACGAATCGATTTCGATGAGACGTCACTGGTCTTGTAATTTGTCAAGCATTAATGCTTGCGCCCCGGTAAATGTAACAAGGCGTTCGAATCCTCGTGACGTGCGTGCAATTGGCCGCATTAAGACGTTCCGCCAGATTAACGGGTGAAAAATCACCGGACCGGTCGTGTTTCACCGCGCCTCTGGCCCATTAAACGTCTGCCTGCTCGATCAGGTACGCTATTAGAAGAAGTATCGCCACCGATCGGCGATATTTGTCGCGCCGCGCCGTGATTTGCGTAAGAATCACGTTTCTCGCGATTTCTGCTGGCGCAATCACTGCAATAAACCGTGGAATGCCGATGATTTTCAACGAGAAACCAGAGACAAGGTCCCCCTTTTTAACCTAATTCCTGATTCGGTGCCAAGTTCCATGTTTCATTCCGATCGAACGCAGCGAGCAACAGCTCGTAACTTTTCGATTTATGACTCTTTTTTTTTTTGTAGTAGCTATTTCATCGAACGGACGTTGATCACACGATGCATAAACAATTTTATTATACGTAATTTGTATTTAATTGTTTCTAGCGGATAGTGGCTAGAATTAGAGTGAATACTGAAGTTTGTTGAAAATATGGTATACTTAAAATTTGTTCGTTTGTAAAATTGTACAACTAACATAGTACAACTTCATAGTACAACTAACAATTGTACAACTTCTTCCGATTGAAGAAATCAATAGCGAATCTCGAGACAAGAAGTTCATCGATAACGAAAAAAGTTCCAATCATCTTCCAATTTTTTTTTTCTTTTGGTATCACGTAATATTGTCACGTCTTGTCCTTGCACATCTTGAGTATGAAAAGGACATTCTCCGCGAATAGAGTGGAATTTGCATACGCTGGCTGCGTCAGTGACGAGAAAACCGTTCTGACTTGGATGTGGAAGATGATGGGCGATAAATCGACGATTCCCTCTCGACGAAATTTATGCGCAATTACTCTGCGAGTTTTCCTCGTTCGTTGAAACGAAGGACGACGGATGCTTGTAGAGCGATATTTCTTAACGAAGTCTCGTCGAGCGTAGGTGGATTGTAATTATAGCAGTGAAACTGGCGTCTGTTTAAGTAGCCGCGGGAAATGGAATCGCTGGGATTCGCACGATTGCTGAGTGAGAATTTACAGTGCCGGCGCGGACAGTTTGTTGCGAACGAGTTGTTTAATTGGCCGGCGAGACGGTGGTGTTTGATGAGTTGGAGGTAAATGGCGTTTTTCTCTTTTCCTATTTCCATGTACGACGTTGCTGCTATATTGGAATAGGGGAAGTCGTTGGAGCGAAATACTGGAGTCTTGTAAACGATGGCTAGTTAAAAATAATTCTCAATAATTCCTCGGCTGAAAATTCAATTTAATTACTTTAAAACTACGAAATGTGAGAATTCGTACCTTCTCGCGTTTGTGTAAAGTTTTGATAAATTGCGATAAATTCTTTATATTATTAGTATCTTTTACACGTCGGAGACTCTGCTTCCTACTATTTTATTTTCCAACGATCGTCAGGGACTGGCACCGAGTACACTTCACCGTGGAATGGAATATGCGGATGCGAATCATCGAGTGTCGCAAATATCGCAATTGTGCAGTACACCAGCCCCGAAGGTTGTTGCGGTTTCGACGAACGATGATTAGATGTGTTAAGTATACGCGCGACCGAGGTGATATAGTGTAACGAGGAAATGACAGCGTTCGTCGAGGAAAAGGAGCGAAGAAAATCTTTAGAGTGGTAAAGTCTGACGTAAGTTTGCAAGAGAGAATAGCCGAAGAATCGATCGGTGCATTCAGCGAACGCGTTGTCTTCCTCGCGAACATTTTTCATACGCCTACGATGCGATGTCGTTCGGTCTGTTGAACGAGTCAGTCGACACGGAACTCTCAGCTCGCGCTCGATTTACAACCGAAGGAAGCGGACTGTGTAACGTCTGAGCGCGAACGAGAGAATCTACTTACGGCGACTGGTAAAAATCATCGACCACTGCGATTACGAGTTACGAGATGCGACTGAAAATTCAATTTGGATCCAGTAAACATGATGAGGACACTTTTATTAAATTAATTTCGACTTGGATATACGTGGTAATCGGACTAACTGAGGATCAACAAGACAAACTATTCAATCTTTGAAGAATTAAATCCTGATAATCTAGTGTAAACGATAAACCTAGCTGTTTAACCACTTGCGCTGGCAACTGATTGCGGACCATAACGAGTGACCAAACCGTATACAATAATTCGTCGCTTTCTGTTTGAACTTGTCTGTATGATATCACTCGTCGGCTAGAAGTTATTGAGAATAATAAATTTATTATTTGTTTCGCCTGGGTTATACTTAAATATACTTAAAACTCGGAAAATATTGAAATTTTAGGACAAAAAATTTACGTAGCACGTCATTCCAGCGCAAGAGGTTTATAATTACATTAAAATTCCAAGAAAAATTCCTCTGACCACCGAGAGAAACAAGAGACGAGCGAGTCGATCCAGCAACCAGCCTGCAAACGACCTTGAACGGAAGAGGCATCAAACGTAAGAAGAAGAGGCTCGGCCACCGAGTCGCGAAACGCGAAAACGCGCGTTCGATCTGCGGTCGGTCTCCCCCCTCGATAATTAATTCAGCTTCTGGCATCGGTCCTTGGCACACGAACTATCTACGTGTGCGCTGGTGAATTCCGAGCCCCGAGTCCCGAGCCGGAATGTAGATTTTTCGCGGTACGCAAACGCGTGCAAGGGCAAGGCTTTTTTGCCCTGGTATTGCTCAGCGTGAGAGCGATCGCGGCAAGGGAGGAGAAGTCCGGTAGGTGGTTCCGTCCAAGTCCGGCCGTGCTAAACAAAGGAGAACCGGACGAGACCACAGCCCCAGGGAGCTAAAAGGCGAGAGCCTCCTCTTCGAGTCGAGGACGAAGGTAAACGCACTTCCCGGTCCCGACGCGCGTTAAACACGGATAACGGATGCAGCGCTTGCCGCAACAGGTGGACCGGACACAAAGGCGGATCCACGAAGGCTGCTTCTCTCCCTCTCCGCAGGGAGAAAATCGTAATTGCATTTTATAAATAGAGGTGCCTTGTGACTGGGTACTACGCGCCTGTGTCTCTGTCGCTGCACTTGGTCGATGTGTGAGTATGCGGATTTGACGAACAGTTTGTGCCTGTAATGGTCGGAGTTATTCTGTACTTTGAGAATGTTCTGATTTATTCAGAATGTGCTTTGAACGGCGATCGATTCGAATGAAATTGGTGGCTAGTTTAAGAAAGCATCAAGCTCGGAATACTTGATTGCAGATATTATTGTATTGCAGAAAATTAATATATTGAACATAATAATGCGTTGCACAGATTTGATGTCTGACCAATTGTCAACTGTACAGAGTACAAGGATTTAAGAATAACCAATAGATATCATCGAGTCATTGAGTCGAGTCGAACGCTAGTCGAAGCGTGAGATTAATTCAGAATTAATGCGAAGTGTTATAAATTATAACCTCGAGATTCAATCGACGGCTAATTTACATAAAATCGGAACGCCGGCGTGATGAAATCCCTCGGGGAACGGATCTCATTGTAGTTATTCTCCAGTTAATTAAATCTTCCAACGTGACTAAGTGCGCGGACTACCTACTACCGCGTTTCAATTATCTGATTGATACGAAGTCCTTAGTATGATCGCCTTCGGACATTATTTAATTGACTCGTCACTTCTGATGCCTCCTCCTCCTCTTTTTGCCTCTCTTCCCCTGTCTCTCTCTCTCTCTCTCTCTCTCTCTCTCTCTCTCTCT
>NW_025110669.1:268497-293949 GCF_011392965.1 Frieseomelitta varia
CTCTCTCTCTCTCTCTCTCTCTCTCTCTCTCTCTCTCTCTCTCTCTCTCTCTCTCTCTCTCTCTCTCTCTCTCTCTTTCACTTCAATCTTCATCTTCACGTTCAGCCGGGAAGTACGCATCGAACGTGCTCCGGCATTGCTTTAAATCAATTATATGCGCCGGTTGTACGGCCATAATTCATCGCACGGCCTTAATCTCAAAATACAAGATCAGGAAAAGTAATGAACGATCGGCGAGCCTATAATGGCCAGACCTTGGTGCGCCATCTGGATCACGCGCGTTCCACGCATTCTCGAAACTTTGCCGGGGAAGTTTGGAGAACTTGGCGATAGATTTCGGCGTACTGCCACTCTGCAAAAACGGATTCTCGAATCGGAATTGCTCAAATTTGACGATAACTTGTAATAGAATTGAGTTTCGAATGACTGGCAACTGAGAAATTTGGTAATCAGAGAACTTGGAAAATTGGGATATTTTTGAATCAGAAGAGATTAAAAGAGCTGTTGAATTTTTTTTTAGACATACGTCCAAGACACAATTGAATTATTTCCGAGTTACCATTACGAGAACATTTCTTTAAAATTCTTTGGAACGACAGAGTGATAGTTGCAATTTGCCGAGGTTCTCCTTAAAATTTCTTTAAACTAAACTAACTATATTTGAGTTTAGTCATACTCTCGAATCAAGCGTAAAATTTGTTCTCTGCAAAATCTCCAGATATAACTCGAAGACTGAAATGGTAATACGACAACTATCTGAAACCCATTCAATTGTGTCCGGTTGACAGAGAACTGAATCCTCTCGAGCGAGACGAAAAATCATCTTTTATTAGGACGTCGGCCTTCAGAAAGACAAACCTTCAGAAAGACAAACAGAAAACCGGAGCAACTCTGTTCCACCCGTGCTTCAATTAAAGCACAAGATTCTATCGTTCTTACGATCATACGATTAAATTCCAAATCGTCAACATGTCCGTGCCATTCGACGCGCGGAGATTGCCTCCTCGAATGCATCGGCGGATCTCGCTCGTTTGAACGGGCGATGAAGCTCGTTCGAGGAGTCATTCTGGCGGTTAATTGAGTCGAACGACACGCGCGACCTGCCTTTATTGCACGCGACCAGCCGCAATAATCGTTCGCCGTTTGCCCCCAGGGGCGAGGACGCCACCTCGAAACGAGGTTAATCGCATGAAAGTGGCCCGCAGGAGCGACGTTCCCCCTCAACCTACGATTCTACCCGCGTTCTTCTTGCAATTCTTCTCCTCCCATGCGTTCGATCGTATCGCGATTCTTCCCCATTCTGCAACCAAATACAATGACTGCGTATAATCACGAATGAAATCATCGAAATAGAATTAAGCTACGTCTAGGTACGTCTAGAATGCACGAAACTTAGAACTTTTGCACAGATGAAACGATGGAAACGCTAAGAAAATACATACATATTCTAATTTTTTCCCTGAACAAAAGGGAAAAAAGAAAATGTACTTTTTTTTTTTAACAATATTACTTCAAAGGATTGCGAAGACGACGGTTATCTTTTAGCCATTGAACGAAGAGCGTCGTGGAAACGATAAATTAGCGTGATACGCAGACTCGGTTTGCTTTTCGAAAACTGTAGACGAGCATGATCGTTATTTGAACGTGACGTTTCTTTGCGGAGAGCGCGGCGCGAGGCCTCGATTAACGCAGTTAATGGCGGGCTCGGGTTCAGTTTAAATCATATTCGCTCCGCGAAATCGTTGTTTCATGATGTTGTTGAATGTTGTTGTTTGTTTATCGCGGTTTCCACTTAAGCACGGTTTGTTGTTACGAGCATTTTATACGAGGTAGAATCGAATTTTAAGTGAGATTTTTTCTCAGTGAACAGAAGGAGTGCGTCATCTTTTTGAGTCGAATTATCCATCGTCCTCGCTCGATCGAGAAACCGTGAAATTCATGTCCGTTTAACCTGTGTATCTTTTGAAATCACTTCCTAGTCGATTTTGGTTAACCGTGGGTTTACGATCTTGTTACATTGACGATTTCGAAAACTCGGATTGCTTTCAAACGCCGTCGTAAACTATCCATGTCGTTAGAAAAGGATGAAAGATGGTTTTAAAACCGCGAATCATTTTAACCATTACGTATCTCGATATTTGTGAAATAAAATTTTAATGAAATTTACAAGAACCGATGAATATATATTGGCAAAAATTAATCGTGACTGATCGGTTGTTTTTCGCTAATTTTTGTCTCTACGAATCTTTTCGATCATTTCGAGAGCTGATATAATATAATCGATTGTATAATTTCAAATAATCATGGCTAGCTATGTCGTCTGAATAGTTTCTATTACAAAATTAATAGCATTTACACCGTTCAAGATTCTTCGAACAGGAAATATTTCTCTTGTTGATCGACAAAGATTACCGAGGACTTTACTTAATGATACTCGAGCTATTATAATAGATTCTGCTTCAATGCGAGTCTTCGCTGTAATCTGCATTTCTGATTACGACCTCGCCCGACAGTGAAAAGATTATTTGAGAAGCGTCTCGCACTCGCCTTCTTAACAAATCGAGTAAATGCGTTACGGAGAGAGCCGCTCTTTTATGAGGGAAACTAAATTTGGAAGTTTTTTGAAAACTGCCAAAAGTTTCAAGATTTTGGAATTTCAGCTACTGGGAGGGGAAAGATCGAGAGGTTTGAAACTTGAAAACATTGAAAACTGGTTATTTCAAGAAGATCAGAGAATTGCGAAGGGTTATAAAATTTTACTACTATTGAGGCATTCAGATATTCGAACACTCCGGGAACCTAATTGCAAGATTTAAAATCTGTGATAGTTTTACAGAGCTTCACGGTTATGGTGTTTACAACGATGTTCCAAACATCAGTTCAATAATTTGATAAATGAACTATATATTTCTTATCTGCTAGTGAGTACAAGTAAACAAAACAAAACAGAAAAATAAGATAAAACTCATTTTTTTTTTTTTCGTTCTAGCACCTTGTCCCACGTCTCTTATATTTTACTTCCCAAACTAATTCACGCCATCGATAATTCAGGGTCCCAATTCCACCAACAATCTGAGCGCCTGTTCTCAAATCCCGGTCGTATTAAATACCATGCACGATCTTCTTCGGCCACCGGTATTCTCCTCGCGAGTTTCGATTGAGAAAGCTTCCAACGCCTGTCATCGTCCTCTGATACGTAGCGTAGAGGCGCCGCGCGTACAGAGTCTCCCGTCTCGCTCGAGAAGAAGTCGCGGCATCGTGCGAAGCAGAAGCGGGACAGTGGCGCGGGGAAAAGAGAGAGAGAGAGAGAGAGAAAGAGTAGAGGATGAAACGAAGGCCGAGAGACCGAGAGACGGGACGACGCTGCGGCATACCGTCGAAGGCTTCGTTGTTGCCCATCCCGGGATTACGTACCTTGGTCGTAGACCTTACTCGAGGCGAGCCTCGTGCTCGCGGCTGATTGCATAACGGCCGAGGCTCCGCGGTGGCCGCTCATTGCCGCGACGATTCACAATAATGCGTCGAGATGGTTCCATTCGCGAGCATCCCACTTAACCGTCACAAAAGGTCACTTAGGATCGTGATGCTTGACTCTCTTATCTGCTCCAACCTCTAATACCCCGCGATTGTCGTTGCTCCATCTACGAATCGGTGCGTTCGAATCGGATACTGCGGATATTTCATGGATTGTTCATACGGGGAAATTAAACCATGTGGTTTGTGAAGTTTTAACTTCTTTTGCCACGCACGTCGAGAAGTTTTTGTCCCAAATTCCAACACTTTCTCAGTTTTAAGTGTATTTATGTAAATATACTTAACGTAAAGTAAATGTAACCCAGGCAAAACAAATGATAAGTTCATTACTTTTTAATAACTTCTATACTGACTTGAGTTCAAAAGAAAAAGAGAGCGACGAATTATTGTATACGGTACGGTCACTCATTATGGTCACTCATTATCCGCGAACCAATTGCCAGCGCAAGGGGGTTAATATTGAATTAAGGAAAATCGAACAAGTCCGAATATTAAATTCTCTCTGTAACTCTCTCGAGACACTGTCACGACTCGATACTCTTTAAAAGATCTTGCCCTCAAAACCTCGGTCTTCGTATGCACGCTCGTGTTTTACGTCTTAAAAGATATCAGTACGACTAGACAGTTCGAAATTTGGTATTTTTCCCTCGCTCTTAGGCCACGCAGGAAAAAATTCCAAATAACGAGACTTCCTCACCCCACATTTAATTATATTTGAAGTATGGTACCGATTATAACATTTAGCAGGTTTTAAAATGCTTCTTTATCTAGATCCTAGATAGATTGATTTGCGTGATTTGTCTGATCGTGCCAGAAACTTGCACTCCAATCATCAGAATTTTAGTTAATATTGGATCTATTTGTTTGAACCACTACTGCTTCCGATTTCTACGATTTATTATTTTAAAGAGAAATTATATATAGTTGACAACATCAGTGAATTATGAGAGTCGTCACAGCAGAGTCGGCAGAAGGAAAATACAAACAGCATTGTATTTGTACAACTCTCGTTTGTTCCTCATATATTTGAACACTGGGAGTGTAACTTTATTCGAAAGTTCTGCTATCAGCAATCGATGTTTCAATGACTGACGATGATGGAGAAAAAGTCGAAAGTTATTTAAATGTTAATTCTGTTCGTTAATTATGTCATTGATGCGAAACCAGAAGAGGAAGAAGTATCCACAAACAACGTGTATAGGTCCATTAGAGTAAATAACTTTCTCCAATGATTCCATGATTCTTCTTTTCTGGTAATCGTCGAAGTTGCATTCCAAAAGTCATCTGTACGTACCACGTCGTAAAACATCGACGAAAGGTGTCGAATACTTGAAGGCAAATACCCTGTGCGAAAGGAAACATTTGAGAGGTGACGTGACTTCTTCGCCCGTCAATTCAATCAACAGACTGACGTGGGATCATAATGACCCCGGTTTGCTACGTTCCTTCGTAGCCAGGATTGTACGACACGATGCATCTCAGACGACACAAGTAACGAGAACAAAGCGATAGAAAATGAGCATGGCGTAAAGCGTGCGTCGCGGTGAGGGCGCGAAACCGCGTGCCAAGTATTTGCTCGCCTGCGGCTTTGCGATGAGAAGAAAGGTAAAAGCAAGGTAAAAGTGGTGGTAGAGGAGTGTTTTGCCATCAGCGATGTCGTCGACGTGACCTTTCAACGAGCCTCGAGAGAGCCAAGAGAGCCTGGATGCACGTCCGATGCAAGATGCTCGAGCTACAACGTTAGTTCAAGTGCTATAATTGAGGTATAAACCTCTTTTTGAGGGGAAATCTTTTACCACATTACGACGAAGATAATTGGCTGTAAAATCAGAATTGATGTTCGTAGTCTAATCTCTCAATTTCGACAATTTTGTCGGATTTTCAAAGGAAATTAAACTGTTGAATATTTGTAAAGTAATATAATACTAATCATCGTTCTGAAATCTATATCGAAATTGATTGTCATTAATTAAGTCAAACACCTGATCTGAAACGAAACTTTTATCTTCAACGAGGCTTCGATTAAAAAAAAAAAGAAAAAATGTATTCAAAGTATTCGAAGAATACAAACACCCGAATGAAAGTAGACTTGTGGCACGATTTGAAAGTATGGCCTAACAGATTTCGCAATTGTGGCGAAACTGATATCCATTGGTGTATTGCTGCATTTGTCAGTTGTACTACGAACTCGTAAATCATAGCAAGTAACAATTGTGCAACAAAGATTGATCGTACTACTGTACTTGAAACAGAGACCAAACTTTTCTGTGCACTTTGATCTTCGAGCAAATCGTTGAAGCTTTGGCCAACGCTTCAGAGTTATACCACAAGTCGAATCAACGAAGACAGGCCGGTGGCGGAAGATGCTATCAGTAACGATGTACGTCTCTCTCTCTCACTCACTCACTTATTCATTTTCTCTCTCTCTCTCTCTTTCTTCTCGCAGGTTTTATTGCGAAATTTCAGTTTCCATCGTGGAGCAACAATTCGAGCGAGAGAGAACGAGACAAAGAGGACTGAACCAGTTGCCATTAATTGGCCCGTTAGCGGTGGAACGTTACGCTTTGTTCCAAGGGAATGCTCTTGTTACCTTCCTCAATTTGCATTCGTGTCTCTTTTGTGTCTCGACGCGCGACCTAATGCAACTGGCTTGCAAGCCTGTCGCAACGCTATGAATTTTTACGACACATCGTTCAACACATCCGACCGAGGACTTTTACGTCGCCCGTAACGACAAATTCGCGTAATGAACCGTGTAAATCTTAAAAAAAGAACACGTACCTTCCCTTACGAGGACTGATATCGCGCCGTTCGTTGTATCTTAATGCGAGATCTGGCGCCGTTATCGCGCGTTGATTCGCAAACGCTTCCCGTAGGCGGTTGGTAGACAGGTGAAATGAGAAACCGATGTAGAGGTTGATATAACAATCGCAAAGTGAAGTTTGCTGGGGGCATTAATTTTTTAATCGTATTTTTTTTTTTTTTCTAATCTAAAAAGAAACTATGGAACAAAATTGACTATGGAAATAGTTAGATTGGAAAAACGAAATATGATTTGGCGAAATCGTCGTCGTAATAGAAAAAGAGTGCAGCGTGATCGGGTCGAAGATCGGAAGTAACCTGTTTTTGAATAATGTGACAAAGTTCCGACTCGAGTACTTGAGAAAGACGATCTTCGACTGAAAATCAAACAGCAGCGAGATGCAAATGCTAACTATAGTCATTTCGCGAAGCTCACCACCCACCTGTGTTCAACGTGTACGACAATCGTAGCCACCCACGTGCGTTTGTCCTGAGTCCCTGCGCGGTTTTTCCGCGCAGAGAGCGAGATCGCTTTTTCTTTGACCAATTACGGCGCGACGCTCGACTAATCGCACGATAAATTGTCGTGGAAACGTTTGCTCTGACGGCGTTCGCCTCGCCGCACTGTCGATTTGCGCGGTTCTCTCTCGCAGTTCGCCCTCGAAATCAGCGGCGATTATCGCGTTTCACGGTTACGTTACGTTGAAGCGCAATTCTTTTTTAATGCCAGTTCGCCTCCGCGCCGGAAACGAAATCGCCCACGTCTCGACAGACTTCCTACTTTTTGCCCTTTTCCTCCACAATCCGCTCTGCCCAGCCACGAACAAAGAACATTTCGCTTTGCTTGGCCCTTATTCCTCGAGAATTTACTTTTCCTCTATTTCATTTCCAGTCTGTTATCTTAAAGGATTAGAAGGATTGAACCTCGAACTCTGATCGAACTTTGAACGCTCGTTGAGAGTATCACTTTCAAGAGTCCAGAAAGAAAATTGAACGGAGCCGGGCTACAAGAAAGCAGAAAAAGAGAAGAAAAGAACGAGAATTGGTTTCGCGAGCAGTAATGGAGTCATTCGGAGGTCCTTCTCGTTAAAAAAAAGAAAAAAAAAAAGAAAGAAACAGGCAGTGCATCGATTGCTTCATTCAGTTGGATTCTAATCGATGGTAACCACCTTGTCGAGGGAGTCTGTCGATGCAGTCGACCGACATTAAAAGTCGCGACGCGAGTGCAACGCGACTGGATAATCTGCTCGTGGCATCTGGCCAAATAAACAACTGGCGCATGAAGCCGTGGGCGAGCCAAGCGGAATCGTGACTTTTTATTATGCCGCGTGGACTCGTGGAGACGTGGCCAGAGCGCGACGACACAGTAGCAGGACGATGCTTGCCTTCCGATCGAGCTGTACCGAGACGATCACAACGACGACGACGACGACGACGACGACGACGAGAAAAGAAAGAGACAAAGCGGATGGAGAGATGGAAAGAGACGAGAGCGAAAATTCGTCGAATTGGGCTCGGTGGTGAAACCAGGCAACGCTTTAAATATCGTGAACGAACGGCGCGGCCACGCTGAATAAATCGCGCACGTTTCGAATGCAAGGCGTACTCGCATCGATACCTCTAATGATTAAGTGACTTTATTGCCTCATTAAGAAGTAACGCGGGTATTTATACGGTGTGTGTGCGAGTTGAGACGCGGTTGCTCAATGCGACGCGATGAAAATAAACACGCGTGGGGAGGGGGGACCGCGAGAGTATACTTTTTCGGCCACCGTTCGCGCGACAATGTGGCAAAACGATGATCGCGACTGGCCGTAATCGCGTAAATACAAGCGTCTCGTTCCTCTCTTCTTTTTGTTTCTTTTTTTTTTTAAGCCAGGCGCCCGAGCCAACCGGGCCCGCCGGCTTTATGATTAATTGTCGCATCGTTCGTCATTCGGCTTTCGTAAGAAGCGCCGCGACCAGTGGCCAGGCGAGTGGCGCTTCTACCTTCTTCTTTTTGCTCTTCTTCTTCTTTCTGAAATATCTTTCGCCACGCTTTGTCCGTCAACGTGCCAGAAAAGAACAGTTTTACGGCGCTTCTTCTGGCCGATACGCGCGAATTCTCAGGTAGCCTGAGGTTTCGCAAAGGAAAATTAACTCATTAAGGATCGACCAGTCGCGTTTAATGCAATGCGTGTTTCGTTCGCAGTTCTTCACATTGATGATCAATTCAATTGTGAAACTCTACTTTTTTTTTTTTTTGGTGCCAGAAGGAGGAGAAAATTTCAAGGATTCGCGACTTTATGGATTTTTACGACTTTATATGAAACTGAGAACCCGAAGTATTCGGATTAATTAACGATCTGTCAAAGTGATAATTCGATACAGAATTTTTGCAAGAGATCGAGCGTGGATCTCGCGAGAAAATAAGCAGCGAAGAGCAGAGCACTAGCCGTGAATAGCGGACAAATTGAAACGTGGGCGTCGAAGATTTCACGGGACACGGCTAACGAAGTCGGATCGGTTTTCTTCTTTTTTAAATAGCATGTCAGAAATCCAGTCTTCAACGTTTTCACGAAAGCAACGTGCAATTCAGATGATTTTTCGTGCGGTCAGACTGCTTGTAGATCCTACAGTTGGATAATGCGGTGAAACGCAACTCTCGTTTACAAAGGGGCATCAATACGAACCGCGGTTCGAATCGACCCAGTCGGCTCGCGAAACTTTGCTCGTACGATTTGTCAAGTGGCTACGGATCGTGCAATTTAAAAGAGTCAGTTTTCTCTTGATCCTCTCGCAACGACAACAACGTGGTCTCCTCGGAGCATAGAGTTGAAATATTTTGGCATGGTATTGCGTTTCTTTATAATCTTCGACTTTAAAATAAAAAAATGTCCACTAAATCGTGTTACATGTTCTTAAAAAACAAAGTTCTCGTTCTTTTTCCAAATCTATCTTGCACTTTTGGTATTAAATACGAGCTTACAACTTTTCATTAATTATTTTTTATTAATTATTTATTAAATAATAAACCCATCATCTTCTTATAAACAGAATCACCACCTTCACGAACTTCAATTATTTGTTTGAGAATCGACGACAAGGTTGTATTAAAATTTGCCACGCTATGTTGTTTTCTAAATTAATAACGAATTCAAAGGAGTTCATCTACGTCTTAGCACGATTAGAATCTCAATATTTTTCCCTGTTAATCTCCGATTGCTTCTCGTAAACCTTGCCGTTGGAATGCGCGTTCCAGCGCGAACGATGTCATTGCTGCGAATGGAATTTGAATATGTAGATCACGCGCGCCGCCGGGCAGATTAAAAATCTTAGGCGAGAGCCTGCGCGCCTGTTGCGCGTTTGAAACGCTGCCACGTACATACGTATTTGCATCACGTGCGCGCAGTTGGCCGTCGTAATTGCTCAGATGCTGATCGAGTTCGTTAAACAAGATCGAGGTCCCATTGATTGACTCGTTACGATCCATAAAGAAAATTGCCCTTCGCGACGTCTTAATCGCGGAAAAGAAATCTTGCCGGAGCTTATTAGGCGAATGATAATTACAAACGAGACTTCCTCGTCCGATAGTAATAACCGGCAGCAGCCGGTTCTTCATTTTTGTCAACGTTTTCCTGTCGCACTCGGCGACGAGGATCAACGACGATCAGAGCAACGTCACGGTGATAAATCACGCTAACGAAGCGTCGCGGGCATCGCGTTATTATTTCCCTGATCCGTGGAAAGTGATTAGAATGGTAGTTGGCCGAAGCGGGAAACACAGTTTGCTGTCGCGTTTGTTGTTGCGACAGTTGTTCAACTGATTTAAAAATGGAAGGGTGCCACGCTGATGCCAAGGCTGAATTCCATTTCCATTGCATGCTCCTCTGCATAGTTGGAACACAAAGTTCAATTAATAACGTTTTCTCTCGTGTCTAATGGTTGTCCACCAGACTCGAACGTGAGTCCATCAGGAATCGTTGATTTTATCGTTAATTTTATTGTTTTTTCCCGCTACTTAAATATTCGCGGTTCTTTCCCACTTTGTTGCAACGTTTCATTGGGGAAATTGAATGGACGATCGAGAGAGATTTTTGAGAAATTCGAGAGACGCAATTCTCTTTTAAAAGATCGATATCCCGCGGCGGATTGGAATGGCAGGGCGAAGCTGCGGCCGTTACCAGAGTCAACGAAGCGTGCACGCGACTTTTCCACAGTCACTTTCATAATGCAAGCCACTTCCGAAAGTGAATTGATTTATCCGAAGTGAAGAGAAGGTTACGCATAATACACGTACCGCCGATCGGTCTCGCACGCGCAACGGCTCTGAATGCTTTCGATTACTTCGCGTGCACGCACGAAATGTCATTTTCTTGTTACAACAATGTGAACGACGTAACGCAACGCACACTGAACGATTTTAGAAATAATGTTGCTTCCTTTTGTTTGAATCTATTTCGCTCGAACGTTTGTTAGATTTAACGGTGATGGTCTTTCAATGAGCAAAATCCTCGTTGCAGTGAGAAGAAAGACTCGTCGATGTTTCGAGGAAAATTTCAAATTGTAAGATGTTGGATTCCGCGTGAAGGGACGACATTTGTAATTTTAACACTAGAACCACCAAAGTGGTCGAGATAACCAACTTGCAATTTGTTAGGTATTTTATAGACGTAAAATAGCATATTTTTAAAGATTTAAGTAATTTTTCGTAAAGTACAAATAAAAGCTTGTATACTGTATTATCATAAAATTCCTCTATTTTTCGGATTTCAATATATTCGATGGAAATTTTATTTTTTTACCGTCGGCAGTTCTAGTGTTGAAAGGGTTTATTCTATATTTTTATATTTTTGTTTATGGCAAATCGAAGAAGGGAGAAAGTAGCATAGGTAACTACTGGAACAAGTATTCGCAGGTTACTTTCGGAGGACTGTTACTGACCCATTGTCAGTGTTCTCACTCACTGAGCTAATATTGTCTGGCCTGATTGGTCGTCCATAACAAAGATTGGAGCGTAATTTCGTAAAAAAGTTGGAATTGAACAACGATCCAAAGTTTGCGCTATCATAGCCACAGACCGCCCCATTGTTGACTCGTTCCTACATGCGTCGGACCATGACTGATTCTTATTGCGATTCTTTCTTTGCCAACTAGCTTTCCTCGCACCCAGTTCGATTATCCGCTAAAAAACTCGTCATCGTGAAATTAGCTTAACTCAGCTCGCGTCGCTTCAATTTACGTTCAAACAACTGACTCGTACGACTAGCACCGACCGTATCCCCTTGTCAGACGCGCAGTTAGTGAAACAGCGCGTTAATGGTCTGACTTTCACGCTGAACGGTTCGCGAGGAAAACCACAAGGTAGAATTACGACGGACGAACGAAATTAACGAAGGGTCCCTGCTCTACGTGACGATTGAGATCTCAGGCTACGTTTTGTAACGCTGATAATTTATGAGCTAGCTGGAGTTCAGTTTCATTGTCGGCTACCATCGATTACTTGGACTCCTCTTTCTAGACGTTGGCTAGGCGAGTGTACGATTTCTCAAGGAGTCTTTACAGATTCGTTTTTAATTGAACTCGATCATCAAGAGGAGAGAGAAGCGGGAGCACAATGCGACTTGCTCGCTTGTGGATCTCTGCAACAGCAGGGATTTCACTTTCGTTTTGCCCTGCCTTTTGTCGCGCCTTGCTGTCTTTTTATTGGCGTTACGTTGTCACGGTTACTCAACTGTTCTAAACCGGAACGCGATTCGCTCGCCAATCTTTTTTGGACAACTCGACTTTCGACTTGATTCTAATAATCGATTTCAATTTTTTGCGCTTCTCTTTTTTTTGGCGACGTAATTATTGGTTCTTGTTCTTTCTTTTTTTTTTTTTTTTTCTCGAGTGACCCAGTTTGTCCGAGGAAAAACCGATGCCACGTAACGAATCAACGGCAATGTCAATCAACGCGGTGATGTTACGTGACTGGCATTGTTTCCGAGCGAGTAAGTGTCACGGACGCGCGAGGCGCTACATCGCTTCGACGAGTGATTGACCTAGCTGGTATCGCCGTTTCGTGCCCCGATCGAGTGGCCGGTGAATGTTCAACGAAAGGAAAAGTTATCTCTCTCGTCGGCGTTTGCGTGCTCCCATCGTATATGTACAATTGTTAAAATTGAATATTCCAACAGCCTAAACACGTCGTCTGTCATCAACTTTAATCTTCTGCGTTAGTCAGTTATTCTCAATCTTTTTGCATATTTTTGGCAACGTGACGATCGTTCGGAGTAGATTAAGAATTTTACGCCTGTCGTCGACGTGACTCGCAAAATTGCCAGAAAGAAAAGAATTCCTACTCACCGACATCTGGATGAAACCACCCCGCCGAAGAACGTCTCGAATCACACGTTACCCTCGATCCTCAGTCGCGTGACAGCGATCGCCAAAGGAGGAGGGTCGGACACGTATGTACACCAGAGAGCTTCGTTTCGTACACTCTCTCTCCAAAAAAAAAAAAAAAAAAAAAACAATTACGTAAAATCAAAGCGAAACTGAAACGATTTTAAAACCTTCTCGAGACGAAACGAAATACGATCACGAGTGGTGGAGAGGTTCCTCCGGACTGACCGATCCGGGTCAGGCTTAATCACGGGAGACGTACGCGGGATTCGCCCGTAATTCGAAGACTGGTCATCGCGGTGACGACGCCGGGGTATTCAAAGATCGAAACGGCGTCGCGCGATCCAACGGAGGCGCGTCCCGATGGTGACCAGGAGGGATACGAGAGGAGGAAAGTGTATGCGGGGTCACGAAGAGGGGGATCGGGTCCGAACTGGGCCCCCCTGCGATCCTTTGCCAGAGCGGGGGACCCGAACCCTCGAGTGAGAAGCGTGTCTGGTAGGGGATTCGGCGGTGAGGACCCAGCAGCAGTCAGCCGAAGACAGGGACGAGGTGAGGAGAGGGTGGGGGAGGAAAGGAGAGGAGAAGAGGAGACGGACGATCAAGGGAATCCAAGTCGGTGGGTAAGAAGCGCGCATTCTTGTGTGTCAGCCGGCGATAGTTATGGACCCCTGGCAACCTTGTCCCAGTAGCGTGTGTGCGCGTGCCCGTACGTGGTGTGCATGCTCTCTCTCTCTCTCTCTCTCTCTCTCTCTCTCTCTCTCTCTCTCTTTCTCTCTTTCTCTGCGCCGAGAAAACGAACCCGGCACCCGCCAATATACGAGGCCTGATAACGCGAGAGCCACCCGGGCAGAAGCTCTCCTCCACCACCGGGGGAGAATGATCCTTCCTTGCGCGCACAATCGCTTGTTTTCGCCGATCAGAAAACGCCTGGTTGCTATCTAGGTCATGGATTCTCCTGGCCGCTCGAGAGAAGATGCGTTGTTGTTGCCTACCTGCGGGGCCCCTCTCCTCGCGTCGCTTCGCAGTGGGAGGTAAAGTTCGAAGCACCGAGAATACCTGCGTTTCGTCGTTTTCGACGACCGTCCGCCGTTCCGATCGTCGAAACGCTCGATAGACTTTTCGTGTCGCTCGAGCCGAGCAACGCTTGATATTTCACGTTTCAAAGGCCTCGGGATTTGGATGTAATTTCATATACGAGATACGTTTTCTTATTAAATTGTTTGTGTCTTGGAACAAGGAAAGGAACGAAGGTCGTCGAAAAGGGGTTAATCCTTTGAGGAGAGTATAATCGTGGAACTTTTTTTCTTTTTTTGAGAGTTCAAAGAATGCAAATTTCGTATAGAATCAAACGAAATTAGTGATTTGTATAGAGGAGACAAACAACGGAGGACCATGCGAGTCAAGGTCGAGCAGAATCATTGTTCTACCCTTTCATCCCTCTGACACGCGAGTTGCGTTCTATTTAATTTTGTTCTCCGTGTCTCGTTTGTCAAAGCACGACTGGTTCACGATTTAATTGTGAAAACGCGAGGTCTCTCGTTCGTCCCCTGATAAATCTCATCTCCGCTTCCTGAAACTGTTGCATTGTAGCTCTGCGAGAATTCTGCCTCCAAGTAGCCGGATCGTCAGAACGAACAAAAGACATTCAAGCTTCATTTGAATTGCAAATCGAACGCCTTGCGTATCATATGTCCGATATGAGAAGTTGTAGTAACTTCGTAATATCATCTGGTTTTCTCTCGCTCTCTTCCAGGCAGGTTCTCTTTGCAGCAGCGTTTAATAGTAATTGGCATGTCGGAGCGTGTTATCCCATTTCGTCATTCTCAAAAGGTTTTAAAAAAAGGATTGAAAGATAACGCGCAACACTTATTACCGCAGTGTTTATT
Organism: Frieseomelitta varia; assembly: GCF_011392965.1. Taxonomy (NCBI): domain Eukaryota; kingdom Metazoa; phylum Arthropoda; class Insecta; order Hymenoptera; family Apidae; genus Frieseomelitta; species Frieseomelitta varia. Next base: position 283,089 of record NW_025110669.1, read on the forward strand.
TATTCCCTTTCCGGGAATGGCAAGAAGGAATTACTTTCCTGGAAGTTAATTCCCTTCGAATTTATACCAGGGAATGTAGGTCACGGACGTAATGGCTTGCTCCTTTGCGTTCTAGGCGTAACACGTCATAACCAACCCTTTCGATAACGATGCTCGTAAAACGTAAGTTTCTTGCCAATTACTTTTTTCGACTCGAACATCTGCATCGTTTTTTTTTTGCTACCAAATCCTTCCTGCACGCAGCCCTTCGGGTTATGGCTGATTGGCCATCGAGCCTTCTGTTGTGAAATTGCCATTACAAGTGTTGGATTCCTTCACACCGAGTACCACGTTTTTGCTTCGAACACGATCTGATTTAAAATTCAATCTTCTACTCGTGTCAGGCATTTAAACGATCTTTTTACGCTTTGGTAGTTTTAAAAGTCAAGCAATTTGCAAAAAAGAAAAAAAAAAAAAGAGGAAGCAAAGTTGGAGAAAACACGAGATCGTATTGTTATTTGCCTTTGTCACGTTTGGAGTAGCTTTTTTGCACAAGTGATCTCGGTCAGGTATTCGACAGACAGGGAGATAGGCATCGAAATTATCTCGATCGCGGGTCAGCCGACGTCCTCGCCGTTTTCTCGGTTCACCGATCGAGAGAACGCGCTCCGGATTCAACGTTTCCTCGCGCAATAACGATCGATCGCGCTCCAGAAACGGTCGGCGCGCGTCAGTTTACGTTGTACGCGGTCGGCACGATCGACGCGGAACACCGTAATTGAATTTTCGCGGCCCGTAATTACCCGCGCGATTGATACTTAATTTGTACGTGCGAGATTTATGCTCACCTTCTGCGGAGGATCGTTTAGTAAAAGGCGACTTACACGACAGAGAGAACAGTTTGCTCTACATTTTATGGATACTTGTGTTTTGTTAGAAAATTCAAGATTGTTGTTAAAGAATTCACAACTAGCGTCGATCGTATATCTTTGGTTATATTTCTTGAGATTCGAAGGACCACCGTCTGATGTGGGAAACAATGATGGATCTTGCTACTCCTGTGATTTATTTTCAACTACTGACTTTCGATAATTCAACTATTTCACTTTTACTATAATTTCTTGTAACTTGTTTGACTGAATGTTTAATTGTGACAACTTGAATAACTTGTGCTGCTGTACATATTGATTATAAAAATTGTCAATTGAATATAAACTAGATATAAACTGTATAACTGTAACTGACTAACTTGTAAGTCCTCCCTTTTATCGAGCGTTGGATTACCCTTTCCAAAGGAGGAGCTGTAGACGGACGTGTCAAGATCAATCAGAAAGTATGGGGGAAGGTTTCCAAAATTTTCCATCACCTGAGAATGACCATCTTTTTAAAACGATCCCGTTGCATACACCACATCCTTCGAATATGCACTTGAGATTGACTGAGATTTCTGAGATGCTTGGTCGGAATCCCATATCTATCAGTTCTAATATAAATGTTTAAATCTTTATAATTTTCCGCGCTGAATTGGAGCATACATATCAATGTCATAGCTGATACGTACTCTTGGCCCTAACAATTGTTTAACAGAGTAGTTTCTGTGTTGGTAATTTCTAATTTCAAGATTCCACACAGTCGATCTTCGCACAGCTACGTTCGACATTGTCAAAATTTCTAAGCGTGCATGTAACGGTGGATTGAGATCCGCCAAATCATCTCGTCCGCTTGACAAAAAACACCCACAGTTTCAGAGTAACTCCGACTATGGGGCTTCGTGACTCCAGAAATCTCGCAAAGCCCGGCACTTGAGAGAGGAATCAACCGAGATCGTCCTTCTCTCCCCAGATTCACCCTTCTCTGTTAATTATTTCGCGCGAAATTTCGCCTGGAAACGAAGAAACATCTCCTCCACCTTCTCATCCCCCTGGATGCATCACGAGACACAAGATTTCGCAAGATTTCGCAATATCAATTGCGCGCTGCCTGTCAAGCGCTGCCAGCTCGCGCGCTTCGCTTCGGCCGGAAAGAATTATCGCTCGCACGAGAGGCGTTTTGCGTTATTTAAGACTGTGTAATTTAATAAAGTGACGGCCTCGTGATGCCTCCTCGTTCCACCCGGCTCAGGGACGAGCGTACGCGAATTCGTTTCGGTTCTCGCGTTCCCTGCCCCTGCCAGGGTTATGGTCCCGTGGCGGCCTTTTAACGGGCCTTTTTCACCGTGAAATTACTCCCTCCGTACACCGTGATCGACTCGACTTGCACCGGATTCCTCGATACGATCTATCGTTCGCTGCTGCTCGTGCTCGGACTGTTTCGAAAGGGTTTCTAAAACGGTTTGGTCATGGGTGCGCGACCGATTGTATACCTCGGGCTGTTTTAATTGGCAGATAAGTGAAACAGTACGAAGGAGATAACGTGGTCTGTCGATCGATCCGCGATCCACGATTTGCTGATTTACCGGAGCAAAGTGCGGCTTGATGTTTTATGGACGAAGGATAGTCTTGAATCGCGGTCGATTAGAGTCGCAGATAACGATCGACTGCGCAAATCTTTTGGCGCAGTTTACCCTGGATCGATTCATCTGAAATTCAACTGTTCGATCAGGTACATTTGACAATTTTGCAGTTTGCGATTTAGAAACTTTTCTGCACTTTAGCAGATTGAAACGATCAGTACTTTCTCTGACCGGTCGATCACGAGCCGAAATCAGACAATTTCAGTCAGATCTGATTTGAAAAGTAGGTGCTTCAAACGTTTAAAAGTCCAAAAATGATACTATTGCCTTTCCCTTTCTTCGTCGCAGTGTCTCGATCGAGTAGATCCTATCTACCTGATTCTGCTTTGCACCTCTCAGAACTGGTATCAACCGGTGGCGCTTCCACTAGCATAGCCTAGTTTGCATATTACGTCTCTTCGTTCTCCTCTCGTCGAACGTCGACGTTCCACGCAATTCGAAATTGACCGGTTTTGCAATTTTTGGCGCCGGTCGATGTCTCGCGAGTCTCTGCTTCAATTTCAACGAAAATTGCAGAACCCTATCGTAATCCTGTCCATCTTTAAAAATCGCTTCGATGCAATCCAACGTACGAATGTACTCGGTCAGAGGACGGATTTCCAATGTCGATCATCTAATCGCTTCCAGTGTATCTCTCCCCCTTCCAATTCACCGACCCACTGTTCTCTAGATTAGAAGCTTCGTCCCGACGCCATTAGAATAAACAAATCGCGATCCATTGTGTAAAAATTCCACGCACTGACGATCGACACCTCGCATGTCCATCTTTCATCTATCATCTCGCCTCGCGTTCCCTTTGCTTACGTCAGCCTAACGATCGATCGCTCGATCGACGTGGCGAACGATCTGCATCTAGATGCAGATCTCCTCTTCTGCGCATCTGACAGGACACTGTCGATTGGTATTTAGGCCTCGCGTTACGTAACCTTTTTTTTTTCCCCTTTCCATTGTACGACCGCCAAAGCGACGCATAAAAGAGCGGTTCTGGAGGGTGGAGGGGGGAGGGCGAGGGCGGTAGCGTATCACCGTGGTGGCATTGGGACCGCGTTTTCCGTATGCGAGTCTCGTTCAACCGGACTCGAGCATCCTCCCTGTCTCTCTTCCTCCGCGTACGAGCAGAGCGTCGCTGTTTTTTTATTTTCCTCGAACGCACGACACGGTTCTACGCGGTTGAAATACGGAGGCGCGCGCATCCAAAACGACTGGTTCTGCCTAATACGTGTGCGGGGAACGAGGAACGTGCGAGACGAACATCCGCCAATTGCGAAATGCAGGAATTTAACGAAGCATTCCCCTCGGTAAGGTCAGAACCACGGGGTCGTTGCCGTAATTGCCAAGCAATTACTGAACGTCTATGCACCGAGATATCATCATGTTCGTTGATCTTGGAATTTTTTAGGGAAATCGTGCAATTAAAATTTTCCTGAACTTTTTTTTTTTTTCTTTGTTAAACTTTCAGAGTATTGATTTTTGTGGATCTAGAAGATTTCTAGACTCGAACGAGAAGTCCGTGCCACGAAGAGCAATTGAAAGGTTCTCGAAAATCAGCGGAGCGGCGATCGATTAGAGATAGATAGCGAGCACTCGGCGTGCATTTCAGCCGCGCGTTTATTATGCAAATTCGCTGTCTCGTTTGTCGAAGTGATTATGCACCGTGGCTAGAGCCCATGGTCGGGCCAGAGTTGATCCATTTGTAATTTCGTGCCGCGCCGTCTCTTGCGACACGTGACGATTAAACGTGAGGTTAATCGCGACGCGATGGGGTCGTCACCTTCGGGCCGAGTTTCTTTCGCCTACGATCTCGTGTCCGTGGAACGCCTTGAGAAGGGAAATGGGTGGAATTTCTGGTATTGCACCACGAGGAAGTGCTTGAACGACAAGTGGAATCCCTCCAGAAATTCGTGCGTGCCCACCTGCCCGATTGCGAAACGAAGAAATAGGAAGGACATCGCGGCACGACAAGGTTATCCTGGTAATTATCGCGCAATTAGACCATGCAACATGGGCGTTTTGCAACGTCGCCGACGCGTTACACATACCGTGAAAAAAAAAAGAAAGAAAGAAACGAGATCGTTATTATAAAAATTTAATTCCATAGCTGCTAGCAGGTGACCTCTGATTGTTCGGAAGTTGATAGGTGGTCGTTTCAGAAAACTACGAAATCCTTGAGTTTCTACGTGTCACACACGTTTAGACACACGTACGAACAAAAGTGGTTGTAATTAAGGTTTCGTTTCTTCTTGATGGAACGTTCCGTTCCGTATCTAACTCGTTAATCTCTCAACATTTCTCTGAACATTTTCGTAATCGGAATCAAATTGACTTCCAGCTTCATTCACGTAAATTTTAGTCCTCGTGCGCGTAAGTGCGATGTAATTTCTTTTTAACAGAGTACGAAGCAAATAGAGGATCTCTAAAAGACTGCTGCAGCTTCCTAATATTCCACGCGAATACCTTTCCTAGTAGAAATTAATTTGAAATATAATTGTATAATTTTTTTTTTTCCTTTTATTACACGAATCGTCACGATGTGAAGAAACATGGTAGAAACAGCACACGAGAGTAATTGCAACATAATATACTTCGTAATAAAAATTATCTAATCATCAGCCCGTCGATGCTTGCACAACAATTACAGAAATGGCAGTTTTATTTATATTTCCACCGCGCGCGTTTAAAAGTCGTTGGATTAGCCCAGTACGGATGATCACTAGAGAATTTCTATCTTTTCCAGCGGGAGAAGTTCAATGTCCTCAATGAATAGATGAATAGTCAATCGATGAAGTTCAATCCCTTGCATAACCTTTACGTCGAAGATGTTGAATAGCTTCAACTATTTCTCAGCTCGAAACTGCGTAACTCCGAACGAACGTTACAGTACATTTTTGAAGTACAATTCGCTGACATTGAATTAACTGCGAATTGCAATCGAGATCATAATTTTCTGAAAACATCCAACGAATTATCGAAACTCTTTCATGAAAAGTGTTCTCATCGGGAATTAGGCATTAATTTCCTGCCGTGTTCGAAATTAGAATTTTTTTTCATTTAAGCACTTACAATTAGCCTTGCCCGGCAATTCTAGAGGTGAATTTTCAAAATTACAGGTATTTTCAAAATTACATTCTGCTTCGCGTGAAGAAATTTCTGCAAGTAACAATAAATCACGCAGACATAAAAAATGAAACCTTTGAGATGTTGCATCCATCTCGTCATTTTACTGCGCCCTGAGAAAAAAAGAAAAAAAGTTAAATACCGCCGATCACGACACTACACGCCGTAAAGTGAAAACCTAATACATATCCTGCTTATACCACAAACCGTTACAATCGTTTAACGTTTCGCGGAGAGTCTATCGCAAGATAGGAAATGACATCAAGCGGACTCGTTGTCGGGCCGAAGACGATTACGACGTTTTTTTCTCTACGTTTTTCCCGCAAGAGCGAGCAAGAGCAGGAGGCGAATCGCGGCGTGCAGCGGAAGACCAGCTGTCCAGGATTCATCGTTGTCACTTGGCGCTCGTAGCCTTGTAACATATACGCAAATAACCCAATAAATCTCGGTATAGGCTCATCCTTCGGAATCCTTGACACCGACGACAGTAGTGTCACCGTGCGCGCACGTATCCTCGTCTCGTCTCGTCTCGTTTCGTCTCGTCGAGCCTAGGCTTTGAACGAAGGGAACACGCGAGGGAAACGAGTCGAGCCGAGCCGAGCCGAGCCGAGCTGAGTCGAGCTGAGCCGGATCAAAGTGTACGCGGTTTCCCAATAACGCGCGCTCTGCGACCACGAACACGAGTCGTGCGTCATTTTTCCCTACAAGAGTGCGACTCTTGCGGATCCTCTGGAGACGCTAATGACAGTAACTTGGATGTTACTGACCGAGGCCTCTGGTTTTTCTCTCTCTCGACCTTTTACGATCTGTCGAAGTTTGACGATATCGAAACTTCTTTCAAGGACACGGTGCGTTTTCGAGTAGATTTTTCTGCTCTTTCTGGCGCGATTTTGAAATCTATGAGAAATTGTACGTAGATTAGTTTGAAGGAAGGTTGTAACTTTCATTATTATGGAAATGCTTCTTTTGCGATACTCTGGTGCTTGGCGGTGTTACGATACTTTGTAATTGCAATGAATTTTTTGAAAGATGATTGAAGGAACGATTAAGAGGGAATTGAGTGTGTCTTGATTGTTGAATTCCACTACTTACTCATTTTTTCTTTTTATTTATTTATTTTTTTTTATAGTATAGATTCATCTTCGCTCTTCGACGGATTTTAAACAATTACATTCACGATTATAATTTTTGACACGCGATGTTTAGAAAGCTCATTGTTAAGGCGTCCTAGATCTCTTGAAAACACGTTGCGGAATTTTTCACGAATTTGTCGACGGTTTGAAAGGGAAATCAAGGTAGAAAGATATCGCCCCTATGATTCATGTGTTGCAAAATTGGATGAATTGTCCGTGGAGGTGAGAAATTTATACGCATCGGAGCTCCTTATACGCCTCAGTCCTGTTTGAATAATTTCAATGAAACACGACTGGAACTGAAATACTCTTGGGGCTGTTAAATGCTAAAGTGATTTCTGTAATCTTATCCTTTTCTACATTTGCGACGTTCGAAGTAAATAGCAGAGAGAAAAAAGTCAACTTCATTGATGCAATGTAGTATAATTTATTTGCGACAATAAGCTAACTTACTTTTCTCAGATAAATCACCAATGATTAAAAAGAGAATAAAATATCGTGCAAATCAGCGGGAAAACGAATCCAATCCATATCGATGTCTCCAACTGTCCGACTGGTTCGACTGATGTTCAACTAGTCGAAACAGGGGCGAGTATTACTTAGGCGGTGCAGAGTTGCGGTTTCTAGATGGATAAAGAAATTGTAACGATTTCGGTTGAGCAACTTGTGCGTGAAAGCCGTTCATCGAGCCGGATCGACGATCTCGATTCAACCGATTTGCAATATCTGTTGGCTAATTCGCGACCCTTCGCAATTCATAGAGGTTTTCGCGGGAGCGTTCGCCTCTGGCTGCGGCTTTGTCTCGATCGATATCTCTCAAACAGCATCCTCAAAACCTGACCTTACCGACGTTGATGTATAATTACACCGTTAGAGGCGAACGAACAATGCAAGTCAGTGCTAACGCAACGAACGCTCGATTGGACATTCACGAATTTATATAAACTCTATGAAATCGCTAACTCTAATCAAACAGGATTCGACTGCAAGCATTCTTCTATTCACATCTTCTATCTAGCATTTCGATAAATCTTTAAACCTTTCGCGTGAAAAATATCAGTCGCCTGTTGCGATTTCTATCGAAGAATTTTATTAATTGCAACGTTTGTAATGTCTGTTTAGAAATTCGACATTATTTTATGTTTATTTCGCGAATAACGCTTGCAGAAGGGAACCTTGGAATTCCTGGATTACCCGGAGATTTCAAACGGTTGGACAACGTTTTCAGTAAACACGGTGAGACGCGTTTGATTTCGACGCGAGGATCGTCCCACGTACGATCGAGGCGCGTGACAGGATCGTCGACCTGGATCGTTTCCCAATCGCAAACCACGTCGATTATCATCGATTGACCCAGGTTTTTCACTGGTTCCGTAGAAAGGATCGTCGTTTCGATGCTCGTAACAAGCAGAGTCGATCGATGGTACTCGGAACGCTGAGCTGCGGCAAGTTGTAATGAGGCTGATGATAGTAGTGATCGTCGATGTCAATGACAGGTCGGTCTAAGTGGCCGATGCGCCGGGCAAGTCTGGCGCAACAATCGAGATGGCCAAACGACTGCTCATAACGCGGTCAATTAGAGAATAGAACGTTTGAGAGGACACGAAATTGCTTTTAAGCAGCTGGCTACACGAGGATCGTTCTGTTGTCTCGATCATTGCGCAACCGATTGAAATATAATTGTACGATTTATCGGTTGTCGATAATGGTTCACCCGAGCAGACTAAAGTTTCCTTTCCTTTCCGATTTTTAAATAAACGAAATAATTTCGAAGCGCGTCAAACTAGGCGCAGATTTGATTGAAATTGTTATTGAAAACGTTGGATTTTGTAATCAAACTCTCACTACGTTGGCTCTTGGTATCGAGGGCTTCGATAGAAGGTGCAGAATCGAAGTTAATTTTTGATTTTTCATGGCTACAGATACGTAGCGAACGTATGAACTTTCATACAGTGATTTCGTCGACAGTTTCGTCGTCAAAATCCAGTCCTTGAATCACAGCAACGACAAGAACGGAGAGATAGAACGCCAAATAGCAATTAAGCCAAAAGCGTTGCGCTAAATCGAACCGACGTTCGACGAGATCTGCTATTTCTCAGTTGAGAAACAATGGTTTCCACGCGATCCTCGATTCGGTTTAGGCTCGGTCGAACGACTGAGCTGCAGTTGCCATAACGGTGGATAAACCGCGGCGGAGGAGATCGGTCTGAACCGATCGATGCATTCCACTTGCGTATGCCTGAGGAATCCGCGCGTCGCAACCATCCCAGGTAAACCATCCTCCTCGTCGATCCTCCCAGCGACCAAAGAATTATTATCTATTTAATTACGACGAGCCGCGCTCGTTACGGCGACGTTTCATCGCGGCTATTCACTCGGCTATCCGCGATTAAAGTCTCTATCTAAAAATTTATCGTGCTCTGTGCACGCGTGTGCGTTTCCATGCGCATTCGTGTCAAGGAACGCAGGACAAAATTGCGCCGACGAACGCTTTGCATAATGGAAATCTCGGTAACTGTGCGAACCAACCGTTCCACTACTGGCTACTCGCGCCATTCCGATTCCATAACGCTGGTTCAAGATCGCGTTAATCCGCGATTTATCTAGATCCGTTGGATTTCCATCCAGATCCGGTAATATCTACATTTCTCCGTGATGCAAGGTTTCCACTTGTGCGAGTGAAAATACAATCAACGCACGGCTGTACGAGATCGACAGGGAGCTGAATTAGCAAGAAATGCCGTGATCCTCGATCGTGTGTGGATCGGTTCGCCTCTCTCTCTCTCTCTCTCTCTCTCTCTCTCTCTCTCTCTCTCTCTCTCTCTCTCTCTCTCTCTCTAGCTGCCCGGTTTACCCTTAATCCTGCCCGTTTTCATTTAGCAGCTGCCGGCAATTCCCCTCCTGTTTTCGTCCTGTTCGTTCTACCTCTCGATTTCACTTTTGGCGGCCGCGCCACCGATCGACACTCTTCACCCCCTCGTCCTCCTATCGAGTGGCGAGTGGCGAGTTGCGCAATTCCGCTGCCTTGTTGTGCCTGTGCGCGCGGTTCGCGCGTTCGCTCTCGCGCGCAACTCCGGCGGGCCGAGCGCGCATGAGCGGTTGCTGCGACCGCGTACTCGATAAATGTATCAGCCACTGGCGTAACGCGGCCAAACGAGAAAAAAAAGCTCGATTGTTCGTGTCTCGTGTCGTTCAACTTGCAATTGGAGAACACGTGTATCTATGACACGCTATCAGCGCTCGAAAACGTTTCTTCTCTTGACGATTTTTACGAAATTACGGCAACTGTTGATTAAATTAAAGGTAAAGTCATTTTGGGAAACCGTCAACTCCATTCTTGGGCAATAAGTCGCCAAGCTTTAAACGCAAACGTTCGTACGCTCAAAGTGTGATTAATCGCTGGAACCGAGCGACGATTTTTCACGGCGTTGCTGTGACGCAAGGTAAAAACACTCGGCTACAACAAAATCTCGCCGCGTAGATGGGGGCCCGGGCAAGTGGGATCAGCCGCATCAGCCGCGAGCCTCTGTCCTCGTAAAAATTACGCGCGATTACAAAACCCTTGCACTTTCTCGAACAGATGCAGACGCCACGCACACGTTCATTGTCCGAGAGTCGGCTCTCTCTCTCTCTGGATCTGCATCTGACTCCGCGCGCAGAAAATCTATTTCACGCTGCAGCGCCGTACAAATCACGCAGAAGTCTGTTTTCCGCGTTAACTACGCTTTATCCCGCGGGAATGTCCGATCAATTTTCAATTTCACGCGCCTGCTACCGGCACGTTCGCTGTTGCTGACGCGTACGTTGCGTCAATTTCAGTGTATCGCGTATCTGAAATTTCACTGTCACGCTGAACGGTTGAAAACAAACGTCGCTTGGTCAAATTAATTTCCCTACGATAAAAGACAGCAGTTCGAAAAGTTGCTACGAAAAGTTGGAAGGGAACGGTGATATCGCGCGGGAAATCGGACGGACTCGGATGTTGTGTAAATGTCCAGGCGCCACCGGATTCCGTCGATTAACTACGCCTGTTTTCGTTTTCTTTCTCTTGCCTTCTCCGCGCTTCTCTTTTCTTTCTTTTTCGCCCGACTCTTTCTTTTTTTTTTTTTTTTTTTTTTTTTTT